>NC_082665.1:82679311-82951811 GCF_025265405.1 Mesoplodon densirostris
AATATGCACATACAAATTCACCCTTCATATCTTTTACAAAAAGTTATTTTTTCTTTAAATTGTCCATTTGAAGCACACATTTATCATTAACATATATTCAGAAATGTTCCCAGGATACTGTTGGATTATCTTATTTTGTTCTTCAAAAGAATATAAATAGTAAAACTTTAAGTATCTTTTCCATTGAATTTGTCTGTTGTAATCTGTTCTTACTATAAAAAAAATTCTGCTTTGTGATGTTCCCTTTTAAGCACAGAAAAACAATTATAATTTAGTCAGATAATTAAAATGAAAATAAGTGGTATTAAACTATAATCTCCAAAAAAGTCAGTAAGAAGTTTTCCTCTAGCCAAATCCTAAATCCATTAAGAAATAAATTAATGACATTAAATTTCATTGCAAAATATTATGCCTACCTTCCTTCTCATTGAAATAATACCCTTGGGTTAAGGTGTGTGTTTGGGTCTATGTAACACTAAATGCATGTACACAAATAAAATTCATTAGAGAGTTCATAATTTAGTATTTGGCCCACACATGCCCCAAAATATAGAAACATGATTCAATTGGGCATATAAATATCACACTGTCTCCAGAATTACAGTTTATATAATGCTAAGCGTTCTTGTAACTTCTCGGGAGAGTACTTTCCTCATAAACTAGACCTCACTGGGAGGTGGGGAGGTACTTTCCTAATCCTTATTTTTAGTTTCACAGTTTCAGGAAAAACCCAGATTCACAACACATGTCCCTGAGTTCATCACACTATTGGATGTGTAAAGTAAAATGGGGAAGATTCATTCATCAATGTCCATCTCAAGCCGTTGTTCAACCAATCACAAGTTCAGATCAATGAGCAGTAATTAGAGAGGAGTGGAAGATGATGTTATAGTGACCACAGAAAGGCAAAGGAATCAGAAACCAGTATGGGATGACAGACCACATTTTTTTCATCATCATTAGAATTACACTATAAATTACTAACTTTATTAAGTATTTACTCAAATCACTAACTTCATTGAGTAAGAGACAGATATCAATAACCATTTTTTAAAATCTAGGTTTTGTTTATTTGGTTGGTTATAAGGTAAATTTGAACACTGTATTTAGGAGAAAACCAATTGAGTTTTTGTATATACCACTAAATTAATTTTGTGTCTTTAATTCAATCTGTTTCTAGACTGAAAAGAGGGATGAATCTTTGTGTATATTGCCAAGGAAACATTTGTTTAAACTTATCGATGCTGAACTCAAATATTTACTCTGATATTCAAGTCACAGATCTCATTAATGGGATTTAAACAGGTAAGAAACCCCCAACTAACTCCACTGATTATTTTAACACCTAGTTAATGGCTTTGAATAACTGATGTGTAGCTGAAGTTTATATAATTTATAATTAAAACAAAACTCCACTTCAAAATGTCCTAGAGTTGTTCAATTATATGTTAAAACTGAAACAAATATAAAAACTTCAATAAATACATTTTCTTCCAAGAAATGACACACCTTGACTTTTTTGTTATTGTTGGGTTTGATGTTTTTGCCTCTAAGGAGGTCAGCAATATGGAAACATAAAGGCCAATTTAATTTGTGCATCTGTGGCTGCCAAGTATTTTAATTCAGACAGCTGTGACTGAAGAGTTAATATTTTACTTGTCAAAATCCAAAAGAAGGCCAGTGAATCACTCTAATTCTCATTAAGAGGCTTTCCCCCAGTAGCACCCTAATTCAAAATAATGAAAGTAGAGACTGAGTGCGATTCTAATACCAGTTGAGACCTATCTTTTAATATTTCTCCAGTGATGGATTAGGGATCGGGGAAATTCATCTCAGATCATAGAGCCTAATTTAATAAGGGATCATTCCAAGAGTATTGCATTTTATAATAATGTCATTTAATGTGTCGTCTTCCATTTTTACTGTCCCATATGTATGCTTACACGATGGTGCCATAGGGATAAACTTTTAAAGAACCAGGATCGTTTTTAGTTTTCATTTTCCTTAAGTAGGGGGCCCATCAATGAAAGCATCCATTAGTACCTTTATTATCACAATATAAGGGAGTGAGGGGAAGGCCTGATTTGGAGGAAAACTTAATAGAACTGTAAGTAAATATTTAACTTTTTACTGAGTAGAGCATTGAAGATGGTGAAAATGTTTAAGAGAAGGTTTTAAATAAGTCAAATTTCATCATCTAATATGCTACAATAATGCAAAAGTCCTAATAGTTTAAAACGCACAAAAACAGTATTCTAGAAATCTAATCTTGCTTTCTCCTATTGCTCCTCATTTTCAACTGATTTATAAGGCAAGTGAAGCATTAATAACTGCTTAGTAAAGGCTAATTATTTATGCTGCCTAACTTAGGGAAATAATATGAAGGTCTATTTTTCCACAAATTGCATTCACTTACTCAATGAGGAAAACCAATTGTCAGAAACAACATTATATGAAGTACTTAACTTTATTATATTATATTAACATCTAACTGTATTTAATCAACTTTGCTATTTTTATCTTGGCATTACAGTGAATGTGAAGTACTTGGCGATTACTGAGGCGCTGGTTAAGCAAGTTCAGGTCAGAGCATCATAACCATATGAATGTCAATACATTATTATTGGCTATAACTCCTACAGCAGCAGCCGGCATGCTGCTTAACCACAATTATGTTCTGTGAAGACTCTAGGACAGCTGGTGTTATAATAAGAAAGTTTCCTTTAAAATATATTCTTGTGATGGGGTCTTTACCTTTAGATAGTATTTTTAATAGTTTCCTTTTCCATTCTGATGACATTAGTTTAAAACAAATTCTATGGATCTAAATTTTGTCCTAGAAATTTTACTTTGTTGTAAATGATCACCTGATTACCGCCATTTTTCAAAAAATAGAAATAATCTGAATAGAAATGTAATAAATTTTTTAAAATGTTTTTGCTCTTGTATATCTTTGCCTATATGTTCTTGCAATTCAATTTTCCTAAGGTATTACAGATGTTTTAACACTTTCCCTGTATTTTAAAATAAATCTTGTTTTCTTATAGCCTTTGGCTTTTTATTCTTGTCTTACCTAAAATATACCTTCTTGCTATTTTTTCTCACTTATCTTTAGGACTTCAGTTCCTATTTTTCTTTTTTTTTTTTTTACTGTATTATATTGTCTATTGTACCCTAAAATAATTCCCTGGGACCTGATTTTTTTTTTATTATTTCTTTTTTTCTTTACCATATTTTCCCTTTAACTGTCCTTAGTTCTACCCATTCAGTTTATATTCTGTTATCCATTTCATATATCTTTTCATCTTTTACTATTTCTTTAAGAAAAAAAATCATGGGTTCTCCCACTGATAAGAATAATGTAACATGTATACACATTTGGCACCTGGAATCTTTAAAGAAGCAGTCAATTAGCAAAAAAAAAAAAAACCAAACCAAAACAAAAAAAAGTGATATTCAAAATTATGTCAATAAGTTAGAAAAAGACCAGTGAGTGTTGTTATCTATAGAATATTTAGAAGTAATTATTTCAATCATACATGGAGTGGTGGGGATGGGAGTAAAAACAAAGGAATAAAACCAAAAATAAATGTTTAAAATTAAGTTCATGTTATTTTTAATCATTTGAGGAAAATAATCACAGCCAATTCAGACATACTTCTAGCAGTTACACTTGCCTTTCTAAAATCTGATCCATCCCATCTTATTTCAAAAGCCAAATGTGACATAAAATTTATATTTAAACTGTTTCTTTTTTACCCATTTTAATGTGAAATTATGGTCACATAGCATTTCACATAACCCACTGTTTATTATATGAAAATATTAATATTACAACATTCTCAGTTCTACTGTGAACAAATTAACATACTATATCCACTTGAAAACTAGAAAACCTTCATACGTGACCACAAAAACATCTTTTTACACACTATAATTAGGACTTTAGAAGATGAATTTTTTTTTTTTACATCCAAAATATATTTGCCAAATAATAAAGAAGGATCTAATAATTAAAATGATAGTTTGAATCTGAACCTGCTTCCATGGTGGGGAGAGGGACCAAGATTTTCAGGTGAAATTGAACAGACTGATGTTTATATATACGAACTTTGATGACAAAATGCACATAGGATGAATCAGGTAATAGAATTCAGAAACTTGTCACAATAGAAAAGACACATCCCAAGGTGTAAAATACAGATACCTGTAGTAAAGATGTTCAGCAAAGAACCAGACTGAATTTAAAACATTGTGCTCTGCATGCTGACTGAAAGAACTATTTATATTCTATTCAACACTTTTTAAAAATCCACAATACATAGTCATAACTAACCATTTTTAACAAATGTCTTATTAATTCAATTAAATTGACACCATCCAAAATTTTAGTCCCGTTTTCACTTAATTTACCAGTTTTTTGTTTCGACTCAATAAATCATAATGTAAATGCCAATATTTTTTTTCAGCACTTTTGATGCCAAGATCCGGAAATTTTTCCTTATGAGCAAGAAAGGTTGAATGGCCATGTCATTGAAATCTACAAAAGAAAGATCTAGTGATCAGAACAGTTAATGGTTACTATTACCAGAGATTAAAATCACCAGGCAAAAAATATTTTCAGAGAAGTTAGTTGAATGCATTTAATACAGAATTACCTCCAGAAAACTAATTAATGGGTTTTTTAATGTGATGGTACAAGTAGCATTAAACCACTGATAAACACATAATCCTCATGACTATGCACTCTTAACTTTCCCACATACTCTGTTCTTCCATGAAATAACTTTTCGATGTTAAAGCTACTTGGAAATTGTTGAATTTCAGAAGAATATGATGTAAGCTACTGATTTATGGTATATTAGTTTGGCTCAGCTAAAGAAAAGGGTTAAGCTACTTTACTATTTCAGGCTTTTACTTGGGTTTCATATAGCACTTTCACATCTGTTAACTCTTTGGAGCCTCACAATTCCAGTGTTAGGTATGTGCTATTATCCCCATTTGTTCCTGAAATTTTATCAGTTTACCAAAGATCACACATTTAATAAGCGGCAGACTTGAGACTTTAACTCATCTTTTGATACTAAGTTAAGTGCAGTATTCTACTTAACACAATACAACACAAAACTAAAAACTGGAGATAAGTGGTTTGTTCCAGAAAATAAGTTATTTGTCTATTACAGTGTTACCTTAAAAAATAGACTCCCAGTTGGCCCATAGGCAGACAGTGCATAGTGTATTAGATTTCGTAAAGTCTTATAGGCTTTCGTTCATATTTAACCTAAATTATTCCATTCCATTTCACTGCTCCTCTTTCTGGCCACCATGTTGTGACTTTGAAATATTTTCTATTTAGAACTTTTTGCAGGCATATATAATTTCTTCTCCTCTCTATTGGTTAGGTTATATATAACTAGCTCTTTACATCAAATTTTCTGGTCCTTTATATGCAATGGCCTTTGTTTTTCTATAAAGCTCCCAATCCCCTAAGTTGGTTCTCTCTAACTTCCAAACAATCCAGGAAAAACAGTCATTGACACTGCTACTCAAGAGTTACAGAGACAACCACACTGATATGCAAGCCTATTATTTCAAGTCTATTATAGACACAGTTCCCAAATATGCCAAATACTTTCTTAATTTGTTTCGGTATAGAACATTTATGGCATTTTGGTTTGATGATCAGTTTTTATTAGTTTCAACAATATTACTTTCTAGGCTAATTATCAATTATCCATGAGAGAAAGTTCAATTTTATTTTGTTGGGTAAATTTTTCTCATAAATCAGATGCTTAATAGACTATATGGAGAGGTCTCTCATAATTATATGCAAAATGACTGCAACTTATTTCATTGTATTTCATTTTAAATGTCCTTTTCACATTTTCCTAGTATTTTGAAGCATTTCCAAATATATTATCATTCATACATCTTAAGGGCTATTTTAGTTTACATGACCTTGAAAGGAAAATATGTTCTAAGTCTCCTCTGGACCTCTATTCTCTTCTATAACTCACTGGGCATCAGTCTTCTTATTTCTTCCACAACCTCTTTCATTTTAGATCCAGAATTCACTTTTTCAGGAAACAAAGTAGACAACAGTCTATTTTTAGATGCACTAGGACAATGTCCCTTACTGAAAAAAAAAAATTGATGTTCAAAATTAAACAGGAAAGAAAACTCCTAATGTTTCAATTAGAGATAAAGTGCGTAATAAGTGTAAATATTCCAAGGAGAAGTAATCCATGAATTTATAGTCCTAACAAAATGTTCCATGGGAGAGTGGAGAAGGAAAGATAGAGACTGTCAGAGACCTAAAATGGACAGAAAACTCAAAAACAGAAAGCAAATAGAAGAGACAGGAGATGCAGAACTAAATTAGGACTGGCTGTTTCTGGTTAGAGTGACCACTGTTTATTGCTGCCCTCTATGAGAACATTCTCAGCTATTCATAGATGGGAGCAAATTCTAATCTGCATGTTGCAACAACCTGGCTTTGTATACCTACAGTGAAATTTTTTAGTCAAGTTGTTAATAATAATTTGTAAGAACCAAATCATAATGATATCAAAGTGTGCTCCATTCCAGTTCCTTTTGTTTTCTAGTGAAATGTTCTTGTTTCCATCCTGGGCTTTCTTTTGATCACCTAACGCCAGGCAGGCTAACCAGCAATTTCCTTAGTAATTATGATTAGCATATTATGAAGAATAGATATCATGGTCCTGCAATATATAGGCAATCAAGAAGATAAAAATGGGAGCAGAGAGGTTGTTATCGGTCCGTCAAACCCTCAACTGATTATAAATTCTGCTGTAACCAGAATAGCGGATCTAAGAGCAAGTGTGGTCATAAGCTTCTTTCTTGGTGTTTTGTGCCTGCGTGTCATAAGGAATCCTGGAGCTAAATTCGTCCTTCTCTACCAGAGCACCTAAATATAACAGGAGAGTTAGCAGTGCCTTTCCTTTTATTTCTTTCCTCTTGAGAATGCCATCATCATTTATGGATTCTTGCATTTATACAAAACCCTCAAATTTTAATTGTGAAGGTTAAATCCTTAAATTAGAGTCCCAATTTAAAAATGCTATAATTATAGCTGAGATTATATTCTATCTTCTGTCACTCAAAACCTTCACAAAGCTTTGTATCATTTTAGCTTTAATTGTATCCAAGTTATAAGATTTAAAATGTTAAATTAAGAATAAAAACAGAATATTTTGTTTTCATTATTTCTCCAGATGGTTGGCTGATTTGATGATCTGATTGTAGGAAGCATCAGTGGGGTAAAATTATTCCAGATAAGGCCACTTAAAAAAAAAAGTCACTTGAGACTGAATAAGTATCTGCCCTTAAGAATAACTTAAGGCATTATTTTAACCTGCTATTTATAAGGACAATAAAGGATTATCTGAAAAGTAAACTCACGCTATGGAATGAATCACATTCAACTTTCTAAACAGTTAATTTCTAAGCAATTAATGGCATAATTATATATAATTAAATTATGTCTATCTACACAGTAAGTGGGAAATGACTCAATAAGCCACAGTGTGGTTCTTGTATTAGCTCCACTTTACTAGGACATTGGTGGAACCTGATCCAGGAGAGGTTACAGAAAATGGCTCTGCCCTGGTCCTGCCAGGTTTTCTTTTTCCGTTGCCTTGTTCTGTCTCATCTGTACAAGTTTACACCAAATCACCACTCCTTGAGTCAAGGCGAAAGCAGTAATTTTAAAGAATTTTCGCTCTCCCTAAGTTTAGACTGCATTCACTCATTCAGCAAACATTTGCTGAGAAGCCCTTGTATACTTGGCAGTGACAAAGCAAGGCATGGTCCCTGCTCTCAGGGAGCATACAGTCTCCCTAGGAAGAGAGATATTAACCAAGTAAGTACATGTATGACAAATGTCACACAAGAGAAGCCCAGGGTATAATGTGTGCAGTCATGGAAAATGTTTCTAAGAAAAGTACATGTAAGATGGAACCTGAATGATGTAAGATGAAGGGTGGAGAGAAAGAGCATTTCTGTCAGGGAATTAATTGCTTGTGCAAAGGTCCTGAGATAGGAAATGAAAGAAAACCTGCATGGCTGAAGTACAGGGAGTAAGGGAGCAAATGGTACATCACAAAGCTGGAAATACAGGCAGAACCTTGTAGGCAATGTGAGGATTCATGAGTTGACTCATGGGCATGGGTAGGGAGAAGCCATTGAGGGGTTTTAAGATATATATTGTAAAAACACCACCCTGAGTGCAGAATGAAGAATATGGGATGGAGAGGGGGGTGCAGTCGATGGGAGAGGCCAGGTAGGAAGCTTTAGGCAATAGTCTTGGCCAATGTTGTTAATGTTTTGACATAGGGTGATGCAATGGTATTAAAGAGAAGTGGATGTGTGTTCCAGATATATTTGGGGAAACAGATAAGGCTTAGTGATCAAATAGATGTGAGTAGTAAAGGTCTCCGAGAGAGCATTTCTCTGGAGAAATGGGGTACCAGGTGATTAAGGGGTAAAGATTTGAAATTCCTGCCAGAATTACAGAGGAGAGATAGTCCAGGGTTGGTGCCTAGATACACTTACACACACACACACACACACACACACACACATTCACACTTTTCCTTCCTTTCAGCAGATTTATCTGTTACCGTTTCCACCGCCACCACCTCTTGTTCCTGACCTGTCAATATTACATACCAGTGAGAAGGAGATAGGTAATAAACCAATAAACAGATGTCAACTGGTTAAAAAGAAAAAGAAAAGGCAGACAGTGAGAGATGACTAAAGGTTTATTGGTTTGAACAACTGAGAGAGTTATCATGAACCAAAATGGAGAAGACCATGGGAGAACCAAGTTTGGGGGAAAAGTCAGGAGTTTGGCTTTGGATACCAACAGGGGTTTGTTTATATAAATCATCTTTTATCTGTAGTATAGGATTCTATGCCACTCTTAACAAGAATTAGATACATCTAAATGTACCATGTCAAATAGCTCTATCATTTTTTACTAAGTGAGAAAAGTCAGTTTCAGAAAAATTTATGTCCTATAATCCCACTGCTGTAAAAAAATATATACATATGCATATTTCATATAAAAATTTTTATGTATGAAAATAAATAGAATATCTGGAAAAATATTCCTAAATCTTTAACAGTGTTACTTATGAAAAGTAGAAGGGAAAAGGAGAAAAAGTTGAGGTATTTCACATTTTATACTCTGAACTTGTGTATTTTAATACTTTACAATGAGAAATGCATTCACATAATTTTTTAAATTTCATAAAACAAACAAAAAATTTGAATGCATTGAAAGATGGAATTGCAGAGGAACTGCTAAAGTTACAGCATCATGCAATAAGGCAGTGACTTCTTATGGGCTCCAGAGAGCACCATCCCTCTTATTGAGCCAGAAGAAAGATTGGACATCATATTGTGAATTTTAGTAAGAAAATAAAATTGTTTCAAGGAACCTCAAGAAATCTGAAACAGATATGAGTGTCAGAGACTCAGCTTTCAGGTTTCCCTGGTGTTGCAGTGGTTAAGAATCCGCTTGCCAATGCAGGGAACAGGGGTTCAAGCCCTGGTCCGGGAAGATCCCACATGCCACGGAGCAACTAAGCCCATGCACCACAACTACTGAGCCTGCACTCTAGAGCCCGCGAGCCACAGCTACTGAGCCTGCGTGCCACAACTACTGAAACCCACGCACCTAGAGCCCGTGCTCTGCAACAAGAGAAGCCACCACAATAAGAAGCCCGTGCACCTCAACAAAGAGTAGCCCCCAGTCGCTGCAACTAGAGAAAGCACGTGTACAGCAATGAAGACCCAACGCAGCCAAAAACAAATAAATAAATTTATTTAAAAAAAAAAAAGAAAGAAACTGCGCTTTCAGAAATGGAAATGATATCCCTAAGGCGAAACCACAGGAAACACAGGCGGGCTCACAAAAGGATGTGGAACTTTTAGACCATGTCAAGGATGCTATTTAGGGCAAAACAGGCAACCAACCTTGGAAGTCTGTGCCCAGAGGTCAACTCTCCAAAGATGGGCATGCCTTTCAACAGTTTCTTTGCATACCTATCATAAGCTATTTGTAATTCTGAATCTGTACCTCAATTGGTCATAAAGCTGAGACTGCCTGTATCTTATCTTGGGAGGAGAGGACAGGAAAAATAAGATGTGTTAAGTGGCTCTTATATACCAGCCACTGGACTAAAATATTGCATAGTCAACTCAGTTAAGCAACTAACAGACTCTAGAGGTGTGTGTTGGTAAACCTTTTACATGAAAACATGTTTTAAGTGCAGTACAAAGAGCTCTAGGGCAACAATCAGGTTCATTCTTCTTTGTTTCCATAGTCCCTAGCACAAGACTAGGCACCTAGTAACTACTAGGTGTTCAATAATTGTTTACAGGTTGGTTGAATAGGCAACAAGAAATCATTCATGGGAACCCCATAAGTCAATCTTATAAATCCTGTAAAACAAGAATAAACAAAAGGACTTCTCTCTGAGCACTAATTATGTGCTGTGAACTGTCCCAGGTATTTTACATATTTCACTTCCCCAAGTCCTCCCAAAACCCAATTCAGGTAGACTTTATTATTTAAAAGATGAGAAAGCTGAAGCCCAGCAATAGTGACCTGCCCATGGTCATTTTGGTAATCAACAAAGCTAGATTTAAACCAAGTCTCTTTGACTCCAAACTTCATGCTTTTTTCTGCTCTTTCCCAGTACTTCTTCAAAACGAATTCTCTGGTAATGCTATAGGGAAAAAACTCTAATATATTTAGTTTACATATCTGAATTTTGTATATCTCATTTGCTTAAGGAGCATATGGATATATCCATATTTTTCTAGATTTTTAGTGGACATTGACTTTTACTTTACACCATTCATTGTAGAGTAGAACGAGTCTACTCTTCAAAGTTTTGTTTTTTATGTGACTATTAAAAGTTTACACAAGAGATTGTCTATAAACTGTGTTTATGGACACCCCCCCACCTGGATTTTACCTAAAATAACCCAATTTACTAGAATACCCAAACATCAGAAGTCTTTGCCTCTTGCCACAAGGAAGCCTGAAGCTCTCTGGCAAGTGATGTTTCCAATCAGCCAGCTCTCCCATGCCCTACACCTTGCAAACCTTCTTCTGCTTCTCAAATTGCTGACCCAGGGACCTTCATCTTCTCTCCCATCAGCTCTCCTCACCTCCTACTTCTAGCAGGTGGAAGTTACCTGAACATCCTGCCATCATATCTACATGCCTACTTATATCTGCGCTCATCCTTCTCTTCCTCACCTCTTATTGTTGAGCAAGCATCCTTCTCTCTGTGCTCCAGGTCTCACCCTCTCCCTCCCGAGCCTTCTCAGGAATCTTGAAAAAGTGGTTAATGGTAATCCCCTCTCCTGCATCTCTAACCTTTTTACTGGAGCCTTAATAGCAGTACTTATTAATTAAAATTAAAGACCTTCAAGGTCCCACATAGCCTCAAGTTTCTTCTCTGACTCTTTCCTTCACTTCAGAGGCAAACTTTTCAAGAGAATTAACCTCAACTCTACATCTTCACGTCTCATTTCCCTTCAATGCACTCCTAGCCAGATTTTTGTCTCTACCCTTCTCCCAGGTGACCTTTCCACATATCATAAAAAGCCTCCTTGTAACAAATCCAGTAGATATGACTCAGGTCCCTTCTGAACTTGACTTCTTGGCAGGATTGACACAGGTTACTACTGTCTCCTTAAGACACACTCTACCTTACTTCCCAAGAAACACTGAGTTTTCTCCTAGATCTTCAGCCTCCATTTTCAGTTCAATTTTCAGGGATCCCCCTGCTCTTCTTGAGCATGAAATGCGGGTGCTCCTCAGGCCTTCCCCAGGCTCCCTTCGCTTTGCACTATGTCCTCTCTTAGAGGCAAGCTCATGCACTCCATGACTTCAGCTACATCTGTACATCACCAACCCTCAAACACTTTCTCAAGCCTAGACCTCTCTTCTGAGTTCCAAGCCAATCCAAAAACTTAAGTGCCTAACTTGTCACATCTGCCATATACCATCTACCATGTCGATCTTGACAGGACCAAAATGGAAAGAATCATCTCCCTGCATATCTCCTCCTTAAGTATTCCCTACCTTAGTAAGCAGCTCTTCACACAGCTATTCATGCTCCATACCAGGAGCCTTCTTTGACTTTTCCATCTTTTCCATCTTTCTCACTCCTTCCAGTCACTTTATTAGCAAATCTTATTTATACTGATGCCTATTAATTAAAACATCACTTTCTCCAAAAAGCCTTTTCTAATTCCCTAAACCTGGTTAAATCTACCTTTTTATTTTTATATTTTTTAATTAATTATTTATTTATTTATTTTGGCCATGTGACATGTAGGATCCTAGTTCCCTGACCCGGGATCAACCCCGCACCCCCTGCAGTGGAAACGTGAAGTCTTAACCATTGAACTGCCAGGGAAGTCCCAAATCTACCATTTTTAGACTAACTGTATTCCCATAGAACCCTACAATTGTATGCAGTCACTGAACTTGTAATTGTTCCATGTATATGAGTGAGTAGAATTGCTGGGTCAAAGGTTAGGTACATCTAAAATTTTGATACTTATTGTCAAATTACCAAATAGACACCAACTGCTTTTATGTTTATTCTTTATACATTGCCAATATTAATCACATTTACATACATATTGTTTTGCAACATATTTGTCACAGTTGTTCAATCATAGTTTTTTTTTTTTTTTCATGGATTTAATGCTCCCCATGAGTTCTTTTATGATCTGGCTTCCCATTTTCTAATTTTTTTAATCTTTATTCATCTCTTTCTTGCCTGAGTTTTATTATTAAGTATTTATTCAAGGACTCAAAGATACTATATTTGCTTAATGTTTGCATGGTTGAGAATGTGTTCCTGCTGTTGTAATCAAATAATTACAGTATTAGTCAAAATATTGTATTGTATCATATATAGCATAGTACTGAATTGGCAGAGGAGTAGACAAATTGACCAGTGAGACAGGATACAGGCTCTAAAAGTTAATCTCCATATATATAAAAATTTAATATATAATAATAGTGCTATTTATATTCATGAAAATAGTGTTGACACAATGGACTAACCATCTGAAGAAATAATATTAGACTTTTATCTTAGACTACATACAAAAATTAATTCAGATGAATTAAAATCTTAAATGTAAAATTTTAAATAATACATACCTTGTAAGAACATATAGGAGACTATAGATATAGGTAGCAGTAGGGGACCTTTTAACTAAGGCAGAAAACCTAGAAGCTATAAAATAAAAGGTAGACCTTGTAAATATATATTTTTTTAAAGTGAAGATTTATATATAGTAAAAGATACCATAAACAATATATAATAGAGTGACAAAACTATTTGCAAGGCAGATGACAGATAGAGTTAATATTCACAGGTTATAGAAGAAGACACAACTAAAGGGAAAAGTGAATAAAAGATATAGATATATAGATATACATATATATATATAGCAACTTCACAGAGAAACAAATCCAAACGGTAACAAACATGAAAAAAATGCTCCAAACACTACTAGACAGAGAAATATAAATTAAAGAACAATGCACTACCAATTCACACCACCAAAAGGGAAAAATTTAAGAAAAGCTAAAAGGTTTTTAAGTTTATTATAAAGCTACTATAATTTTTTTTTTTTTTTTTTTGCGGTACGTGGGCTTCTCACTATTGTGGCCTCTCTTGTTGCAGAGCACAGGCGCCAGACGCGCAGGCTCAGCGGCCACGGCTCACGGGCCCAGCCGCTCCGGGGCACGAACCCACGTCCCCTGCATCGGCAGGCAGACTCTCAACCACTGCACCACCAGGGAAGCCCTATAATTTTTAAAGTATGATAAATGGACTAGAACAGGAAGATAAATGGAATAAATAGAAAGATAAATGAAATTGAACAGAAAACCCAGAAATATGCCCAAATAGTTGTAAGAATGTATTATGTGATAAATGTAATATTTAAAATCAATTACAAAATGTAAATTATTTGATAGTTATATTGATTTAACTGACCAATCATTTAAGGAAAAGTTAAATTCTTATTTCACATGCACCAAAATAAATTTCAGATAAATTAATGATTTCAATATTAAAAATGCAACCATGGTAAAACTGTCACTGGTTGCAGATGACATGATACTATACATAGAGAATCCTAAAAATGCCACCAGAAAACTACTAGAGCTAATCAGTGAATTTGGTAAAGTTGCATAATACAAAATTAATGCACAGAAATCTCTTGCATTCCTATACACTAATGATGAAAAATCTGAAAGAGAAATTAAGGAAACAATCCCATTTACCATTGCAACAAAAAGAATGAAATACCTAGGAATAAACCTACATAGGGAGACAAAAGACCTGTATGCAGAAAACTATAAGACACTGATGAAAGAAATTAAAGATGATACCAACAGATGGAGAGATATACCATGTACTTGGATAGGAAGAATCACTATTGTGAAAACGACTATACTACCCAAAGCAATTTACAGATTCAATGCAATCCCTATCAAATTACCAATGGCATTTTTTATGGAACTAGAACAAAAAATCTTAAAATTTATATGGAGAAACAACACATCCCGAATAGCCAAAGCAGTCTTGAGGGAAAAAAACAGAGCGGGAGAAATCAGACTCCCTGGCTTCAGACTATACTACAAAGCTACAGTAATCAAGACAATATGGTACTGGTACAAAACAGAAACAGATCGATGGAACAAGATAGAAAGCCCAGAGGTAAACCCACGCACCTATGGTCAACTAATCTATGACAAAGGAGGCAAGGATATACAATGGAGAAAAGACAGCCTCTTCAATATTGGTGCTGGGAAAACTGGACAGCTACATGTAAAAGAATGAAATTAGAACACTCCCTAACACCATACACAAAAATAAACTCAAAATGGATTAAAGACCTCAGTGTAAGTCCAGACACTATAAAACTCTTAGAGGAAAAACACTCTTTGATATCTATCACAGCAAGATCTTTTTTGATCCACCTCCTAGAGTAATGGAAATAAAAACAAAAATAAACAAATGGGACCTAATGGAACTTAAAAACTTTTGCACAGCAAAAGAAACTATAAACAAGATGAAAAGACAACCCTTAGAATGGGAGAAAACATTTGCAAATGAATCAACAGACAAAGGATTAATCTTCAAAATATATGAACAACGCATGCAGCTCAATATTAAAAAAGCAAACAACCCAATAAAAAAATGGACAAAAGACCTAAATAGACATTTGTCCAAAGAAGACATACAGGTGGCCAAGAGGCACATGAAAAACTGCTCAACGTCACTAATTATTAGAGAAATGCAAATCAAAACTACAATAAAGTATCACCTCACACCAGTCAGAATGACATCATCAAAAATCTACAAACAATAAATGCTGGAGAAGGTGTGGAGAAAAAGGAACACTCTTGCACTGTTAGTGGGAATGCAAATTGATACTGCTACTATGGAGACCAGTATGGAGGTTCCTTAAAAAACTAAAAATAGAATTACCATATGACCCAGAAATCCCACTACTGGGCATATACCCAGAGAAAACCATAATTCAAAAAGTCACATGCACCCAAAAGTTCATTGCAGCACTATTTACAATAGCCAGGTCATGGAAGCAACCTAAATGCCCCTCGACAGATGAATGGATAAAGAAGATGTGGTATATATATATATAACAGAATATTACTCAACCATAAAAAGGAACGAAATTGGGTCATTTGTAGAGACTTGGATGGACCTAGAGACTGTCATACAGAGTGAAGTAAGTCAGAAAGAGAAAAATAAATATCATATATTAACACGTATATGTGGACTCTAGAAAAATGGTACAGATGAACCGGTTTGCAAGGCAGAAATAGAGACACAGATGTAGAGAACAAATGTATGGACACCAAGGGGAGAAAGCAGGGTGGGGGAGGTGGTGGTGGGACGAACTGGGAGATTGGGATTGACATATATACACTAATATATATAAAATAGATAACTGTTAAGAACCTGCTGTATAAAAAAATAAAATAAAATAAAATTCAAAAAAAATTACTGGAACCCCCCCAAAAATATTACCTAGCCACTTTTTATTTATTTCTTTCTTTTTTTTTTTTGCGGTATGCGGGCCTCTTACTGTTGTGGCCTCTCCCATTGCGGAGCACAGGCTCCGGACGCGCGGACTCAGTGGCCATGGCTCACGGGCCTAGCCTCTCCACGGCATGTGGGATCTTCCCGGATCAGGGCACGAACCCGTGTCCCCTGCATCGGCAGGCAGACTCTCAACCACTGCGCCACCAGGGAAGCCCCCTAGCCACTTTTTAGCATATCTCATAACTATTTTAATATTTTGACCAGTTATTATCTCTGGATAGTAAGATTTCAAGTGAATTTTTTTTTTACTTTCGTCTTTTTATTTTCTGTACTGTTAGAATTTTTTACAAGGAATTTTTTTCACTTTTAGAAAACTATTAAAGTTATCTTTACTGTAAAACTACATATATGAACTACCTGGTTCCAATATGGTAAAAATATATGTATAGAAGTATAGAAAAAAGAGACAAGAGGTATATATATTAAAATGTTAACAGTGGTTTCTCTGGACAATAAGATTATAAGTGGGTTTTTCTACAAAGAACATGTACTGTTTTTATAAGGAAAAGGATAATTACAATTGTTAATGTCCAGAGTATACTTGGACATATTCTGCTTCTATATGTCTTGGGTAAATCTTCATTTCTTAGGAAATGGAAGATACTAGACTGCGTGATTGCTGAGATCCCTTCCAGTCCTGACATTTTAGTATTCTGAATAAAGCCACACTGTACACTTTTGGATTGAAGTCCTATTTGAAGATAAAAAAAAAATTCTTACCAAGTGTCAAAAGGAGAACATTGTACTGTTCACCTACAGTTTTATACAAAATTATGCCACCAGAATGAAATTCCCTTAAAAGCTATGAATGAAATATATGAGGGAAGGAATGTGGGGAGAAAGGAGGAAGGGGGAGAGAGACAGAAAGAGAAAGAGAGAGGAGTCATGTCTGGGTTACCTGAGACACCTAAATAATGTCCCCTCCTTTCAGGAGTTTTATAAGTGGTCACAAAAATCCAAGTAGCTGATACTCAGAACTCTCCAGAAAGGGATGTTACATAACACCTCTGGAAGTGAGGGTGCTTCATATATGCCACGCACCAGCTCTGTTACTTATTTCCCACTGTACTCCTGTAAAGTATGTGAATATTACAAGCTTAAGTTTCAAGACATGAGTAAGAGCCAGCTGATTTGGTCAGGACCATAGGGCAGCCATCTGAGCTCAAGTCACAGGCTCCTAAATGGCTGGAACTGCTCCTCCCTCTGGGTAAAGCTAAAGCTCTGTGGCATTTCCCATTTCTGCAGATTAATAATGGAGGTCCACTCCACCCTTGGTTGTGGGGCTCTCACCCTTTCTAATTGCCCTAGGAAGTGCCTGTACATGATAAAGTGAGGAGCAGGTTCAATAAATGAAATTGATATATTTGAATTTCTTTCAAATAAATGTCTTTCATGTTTTCATATGCACCTATATAGATCTACGTGTATATATAACCCTTTCTGTATCATTGCATATATCTTGCATGCTGATCATTCAATGAAAGGAGTGTAATTCAATTACAAATGGAAATAAATATGTGTTACAAAATAAATAAGTCACAGGGATGTAATGTACAGCATAGGGAATATAGTTAATAATATTATAATAATTTTGTATGGCACATAATCTATAAAAATATCAAATCACTACGTTGTACACCTGAAACTAATATAATATTGTGAGTCAAGTATAATTATAAAAACAAAAAACAGGTTGACAACTGGAGAGATACTTAAAAGTTTACAAGTAATGAAGTGATTTATTATGAACAATACATTTTGAAGAAATTTCCTTTTGAACCACTTCCTAAGTTTCCTAGAACTGAATAGACTATAGCCATCTCCAGTGCATTCTAAATGAAAGAAATATCTGAAGAAAACTAATTTAATTTCAATAGTTTTAAAGTTTTAAAACTTGCTTTAGAGCCTGAACCAAGATGGCAGAGTAGAAAGACATGCTTTCACTCCCTCTTGTGAGAACACCAGAATCACAACTAGCTGCTGGACAATCAGTGACAGGAAGACACTGGAACTCACCAAAAAAGATACCCCACATCCAAAGACAAGGGAGAAGCCACAATGAGACTGTACGAGGGACGAAATCACAGCAAAGTCAAATCCCATAACTGCTGGGTGGGTGACTCACAGGCTGGAGAACACTTATACCACAGAAGTACACCCACTGGAGTGAAGGTTCTGAGCTGCAAGTCAGGCTTCCCAACCTGGGGGTCCGGCAAAGGGAGGAAGAATTCCTAGAGAATCAGACTTTGAAGGCTAGTGAGATTTGATTGCAGGACTTTGACAGGACTGGGGGAAACAGAGACTCCACTCTTGGAGGGCACACACTTAGTAGTGTGCACATCGGGACCCAGGGAAAGGAACAGTGAACCCTGGGGAGACTGAACCAGACCTACCTGCTAGTGTGGGAGTGTCTCCTGCGGAGGCGGGGCTGGCTGTGGCTCACCATGGGGACAGGGACACTGGCAGCAGAAGTTCTGGGAATTACTCCTTGGCATGAGCCCTCCCAGAGTCAGCCATTAGCCCCACCAAAGAGCTCAGGTAGGCTCCAGTGTTGGGTTTCCTCAGGCCAAACAACCACCAGGGAAGGAACTCAGCCCCACCCATCAGCAGTCAAGTGGATTAAAGTTTTACTGAGCTCTGTGTACAAGAGCAACACCCAGCTCTACCCACCACCAGTCCTTCCCATCAGGAAATCTGCACAAGCCTCTTAAATACCCTCATACACCAGAGGACAGACAGCAGAAGCAAAAAGAACTGCAGTCCTGCAGCCTGTGGAACAAAAACCACATTCACAGGAAGATAGCCAAGATGAAAAGGCAGAGGGCTGTGTACCGGAAGAAGGAACAAGATAAAACCCCAGAAAAACAACTAAATGAAGTGGAGATAGACAACCTTCCAGAAAAAGAATTCAGAAAAATGATAGAGAAGATGATCCAGGACCTCGGAAAAACAATGGAGACAAAGATCGAGAAGATGCAAGAAATGTTTCACAAAGACCTGGAAGAATTAAAGAACAAACAAACAGAGATGAACAATAAAATAACTGAAATGAAAACTACACTAGAAGGAATCAATAGCAGAATAACAGAGGCAGAAGAACAGATAAGTGACCTGGAAGACAGAATGGTGGAATTCACTGCTGCAGAACAGAATAAAGAAAGAAGAATAAAGAGAAGTGAAGACAGCCTAAGAGACGTCTGGGACAACATTAAACATAACAACATCTGCATTATAGGGGTCCCAGAAGGAGAAGAGAGAGAGAAAGGACCAGAGAAAATATTTGAAGAGATTATAGTCGAAAACTTCCCTAACATGGGAAAGGAAATAGCCACCCAAGTCCAGGAAGCACAGAGAGTCCCATACAGGATAAACCGAAGGAGAAACATGCCGAGACACATAGTAAACAAATTCGCAAAAATTAAAGACAAAGAAAAATTATTGAAAGCAGCAAGGGAAAAATGACAACATACAAGGGAACTCCCATAAGGTTAACAGCTGATTTCTCAGCAGAAACTATACAAGCCAGAAGGGAGTGGCATGATATACTTAAATTGATTAAATGGAAGGGCCTACAACCAAGATTACTCTACCTGGCAAGGATCTCATTCAGATTCGATGGAGAAATCAAAAACTTTATAGACAAGCAAAAGCTAAGAGAATTCAGCACCACCAAACCAGCTCTACAACAAATGCTAAAGGAACTTCTCTAAGTGGGAAACACAAGAGAAGAAAAGGACCTACAAAAACAAACCCAAAACAATTAACAAAATGGTCATAGGAACATACATATGGATAATTACCTTAAATGTGAATGGATTAAATGCTCCAACCAAAAGACACAGGCTTGCTGAATGGACACAAAAACAAGACCCATATATATGCTGTCTACAGGAGACCCACTTCAGACCTAGGGACACATACAGAGTGAAAGTGAGGGGATGGAAAAAGATATTCCATGTAAATGGAAATCAACAGAAAGCTGGAGTAGCGATACTCATATCAGATAAAATAGACTTCAAAATAAAGAATGTTACAAGAGAAAAGGAAGGACACTACATGAAGATCAAGGGATGAATCCAAGAAGAAGATATGACAGTTATAAGCATATATGCACCCAACATAGGAGCACCTCAATACATAAGGCAACTGTTAACAGCTGTAAAACAGGAAATTGACAGTAACAAAATAATAGTGGGGGACTTTAACAGCTCACTTACACCAATGGACAGATCAACCAAAATGAAAATAAATAAGGAAACAGAGGCTTTAAATGACACAAAGATCATATAGATTTAATTGATACTTATAGGACATTCCATCAAAAAACAGCAGATTACACTTTCTTCTCAAGTGCTCATGGAACATTCTCCAGGATAGATCATATCTTGGGCCAGAAATCAAGCTTCAGTAAATTTAAGAAAATTGAAATCATATGAAGCATCTCTTCTGACCACAATGTTATGAGATTAGAAATCAATTACAGGGGAAAAAACGTAAAAAGCACAAACACATGGAGGCTAAACACTATGTTACTAAATAACCAAGAGATCACTGAAGAAATCAAAGAGGAAATCAAAAAATACCTAGAGACAAATGGCAATGAAAACACAACAATCCAAAACCTATGGGATGCAGCAAAAGTAGTTCTAAGAGGGAAGTTTATAGCTATACAAACCCACTTCAAGAAACAAGAAAAATCTCAAATAAATAATATAACCTTACACCTAAAGGAACTAGAGAAAGAAGAACAAACAAAACCCAAAGTTAGCAGAAGGAAAGAATCATAAAGATCAGAGCAGAAGTAAATGAAATAGAAACAAAGAAAACAATAGCAAAGATCAATAAAACTAAAAGCTTGTTCTTTGAGAAGATAAATGGAATTGATAAGCCATTAGCCAGATTCATCAAGAAAAAGAGGGAGAGAGGGCTTCCCTGGTGGCGCAGTGGTTGGGAGTCTGCCTGCCGATGCAGGGGACACGGCTTCGTGCCCCGGTCCGGGAGGATCCCACATGCCACGGAGCGGCTGGGCCCGTGAGCCATGGCTGCTGAGCCTGCGCGTCTGGATCCTGTGCTCTGCGATGGGAGAGGCCTCAGCAGTGAGAGGCCCACGTACCGCAAAAAAAAAAAAAAAAATGCGGGAGAGGACTGAAATCAATAGAATTAAAAATGAAAAAGGAGAAGTTACAACAGAAACCCAGAAATACAAAGCATCCTAAGAGACTACTACACGCAACTGTATGCCAATAA
This sequence comes from Mesoplodon densirostris, assembly GCF_025265405.1. NCBI lineage: Eukaryota > Metazoa > Chordata > Mammalia > Artiodactyla > Ziphiidae > Mesoplodon > Mesoplodon densirostris. The sequence goes on from NC_082665.1 coordinate 82,700,764, forward strand.
AATGGACAACCTGGAAGAAACGCACAAATTCTTAGAAAGCTATAACCTTCCAAGACTGAACCAGGAAGAAACAGAAAATATGAACAGACTAATCACATGTAATGAAATTGAAACTGTGATTAAAAATCTTCTACAAACAAAAGTCCAGGACCACATGGCTTCACAGGTGAATTCTATCAAACATTTAGACAAGACCTAACACCCATCCTTCTCAAACTCCTCCAAAACATTTCAGAGGAAGGAACAGTCACCAACTGATTCTATGAGGCCACCATCACCCTGATACCAAAACCAGACAAAGATACTACAAAAAAAGAAAATTACAGACCAATATCACTGATAAATATAGATGCAAAAATCCTCAACAGAATACTAGCAAACAGAATCCAACAACACATTAAAAGGATCATACACCATGATCAAGTGGGATTTATCCCAAGGACGCAAGGATTCTTCAATATATGCAAATCAATCAATGTGACACACCATATTAACAAATTGAAGAATAAAAACCATATGCTCATCTGAATAGATGCAGAAAAAGCTTTTGACAAAATTCAACACCCATTTATGATAAGAACTCTCCAGAAAGTGGGCATAGAGGGAACCTACCTTAACATAATAAAGGCCATATACGACAAACCCACAACAAACATTATTTTCAATGGTGAAAAACGGAAAGCATTTCCTCTAAGATCAGGAACAAGCCAAGGATGTCCAATCTCACCACTATTATTCAACATAGCTTTGGAAGTCCTAGCCTCAGCAATCAGAGAAGAAAAAGAAATAAAAGAAATACAAATTGGAAAAGAAGAAGTAAAACTGTCACTGTTTGCAGATGACATGATACTACATATAGAGAATCCTAAAGATGCCACCAGAAAACTAGCAGAGCTAATCAATGAATTTGGTAAAGTAGCAGGATACAAAATTAATGCACAGAAATCTCTTGCATTCCTATACACTAATGATGAAAAATCTGAAAGAGAAATTAAGGAAACACTCCCATTTACCATTGCAAAAAAAAGATAAAATACCTAGGAATAAACCTACCTAGGGAGACAAAAGACCTGTATGCAGAAAACTATAAGACACTGATGAAAGAAATTAAAGATGATACCAACAGATGGAGAGATATACCATGTTCTTGGATTGGAAGAATCAATATTGTGAAAATGACTATACCACCCAAAGCAATCTACAGGTTCAATGCAATCCCTATCAAATTACCAATGACATTTTTTACAGAACTAGAACAAAAATTCTTAAAATTTGTAGGGAGACACAAAAATCCCCAAATAGCCAAAGCAGTCTTGAGGGAAAAAAACGGAGCTGAAGGAATCAGATACCCTGACTTCAGACTATACTACAAAGCTACAGTAATCAAGACAATGTGGTACTGGCACAAAAACAGAAATATAGATCAATGGAACAGAATAGAAGGCCCAGAGATAAATCCACACACCTATGGTCAACTAATCTATGACAAAGGAGGCAAGAACATACAGTGGAGAAAAGACACTCTCTTCAATACGTGGTGCTGGGAAAACTGGACAGCTACATGTAAAAGAATGAAGTTAGAACACTCCCTAACACCATACACAAAAATAAACTCAAAATGGATTAGAGACCTTAATGTAAGGCCGGACACTATACAACTCTTAGAGGGAAACATAGGAAGAACACTCTTTGACATAAATCACAGCAAGATCTTTTTTGATCCACCTCCTAGAGTAATGGAAATAAAAACAAAAGTAAACAAATGGTACCTAATGAAACTTAAAAGCTTTTGCACAGCAAAGGAAACTATAAACAGACGAAAAGACAACCATCAGAATGGGAGAAAATATTTGCAAACGAATCAATGGACAAAGGATTAATCTCCAAAATATATAAACAGCTCATGCAGCTCAATATTAAAAAAACAAATAACCCAATCCAAAAATGGGCAGAAGACCTAAATAGACATTTCTACAAAGAAGACATAACAGATGGCCAAGAAGCACACGAAAAGCTGCTCAACATCACTAATTATTAGAGAAATGCAAATCAAAACTACAATGAGGTATCACCTCACACCAGTTAGAGTGGGCTTCATTCAGAAAATCTACAAACAACAAATGCTGGAGAAGATGTGGAGAAAAGGGAACCCTCTTGCACTGTTGGTGGGAATGTAAACTGATACAGCCACTATGGAGAACAGTATGGACGTTCTTTAAAAAACTAAAAATAGAATTACTATATGATCCAGCAATCCCACTACTGGGCATATACCCAGAGAAAACCATAATTCAAAAAGACACATGCACCCCAATGTTCATTGCAGCACTATTTACAATAGCCAGGTCATGGAAGCAACCTAAATGCCCATCAACAGACAAATGGATAAAGAAGAAGTGGTACATATATAAAATGGAATATTACTCGGCAATAGAAAGGAATGAAATTAGGTCATTTGTTGAGACATGGATGGATCTAGAAACTGTCATACAGAGTGAAGTAAGTCAGAAAGAGAAAAACAAATATCGTATATTAACACATGTATGTGGAACCTAGAAAAATGATACAGATGACCCAGTTTTCAGGGCAGAAATTGAGACACAGATGTAGAGAACAAACGTATGGACACTAAGGGGGGAAAGCAGCAGCGGGTGGGGGTGGTGGTGTGATGAATTGGGAGATTGGGATTGACATGTATACACTAATGTGTATAAAATTGATGACTAATAAGAACTAGCTGTATATAAATAAATAAATAAAAATAAAACAAGAAAAAATCTTGCTTTAGAATATAAGACTATGAGAAAGGCATTCAATTCTTTCAGAGATTTAAAACAATCTAATCAATATTCTAATTCATGACCATATTAGTAGAACATAGAAATACTACAGGTATGCAAAATAGGTAACTGGGGACTAATTCACACAGTTTAACTCTAGAGACTTGATTAAAATGGAAATGAAACACTTTGATTTTATAAATTTACTCCATTTTAGTATGCATACAACAGAGAAAAACTTGAAATCAACATGCAAAAGTAACAAACATTATTTACTAGATCTGTGAACATGCACAGTACCACAGCCTGTTCTTTATGAACAGGATATCTGCAGGTTCATTTTACAAATGTTTCCCCTAATTTTCTGCATATTGTTTTGCGGTTCTCTTTCTTATGTATCACCCTCTGCCCCTTTGCCTCTTCGTTTCTTGTACTTGTGTAGGTTACCTAAGGAGAAGACAGTCAGTGAGGGTGAGCATGGGTGATCAATTAGCATGACTTCCACCTTGTCCTGAGAAGCTCCACAGGACCCCACCCCATCTCAGGGGCTCCTAAATTCCAAATTAAGAAATTTTGCTCCAGTCATACTTTCACTCAAAGATTAATTACCATCAAGTTATAAGGGGTACATAAGACGAAGAATCTTCCCTTATTTTTCCTGTCCCTATCCTCTGAGGGTATTGCAGAAAACAGAGTTTTGTATTTACAACCACCTAGACATAATAAAAGAAATTAAAACTCTACAGAGAAGAAGAGAGATTTTTGTTTTCCTTTATTTCAACCAGCTCAATTCAGATACCTAGGACAAGAAAGAATAATTATTCTCAAAGTTACTAGTTTAAAACCAAGTAACTAGAAATTTTGCAACATATAAAACAAATTGATGATATGAATTTCAATACCACAATCAGTAAGAAATAATGACACATGTGAGTCCATTTTTTAAAGGTACAAAGAACCTGAAATGTATTCCTTTTTTATTTTGCATATTCTATTTGAAAATGTATTTCTTAGATTTGATCAACACCTTGAGTCTTCTAACACAGATCTCACCTAGCCTTTTGCAGCAAATATACATCTTACAAAATACCTAGTAAGAGTAAATTTTCAACCATTTACAAGCTGCTTTCTTCATTGATGTGACTAGAGCTAACATCTTGACAAAACCTATACTTTGAAAAGCACAAAGGCAAAAAGTTCCAAATTACTCTGTCAAAACACAAAAATACCATTCTCATTTCACACCACAATCCTACCCTCTCTCCTTTTCCCATGGATAAATAGTTAAAACCAACAAGAACAGAAGAGTAATCGAATTACTCACGTTGTATGAGAGTATTGATATAAACAGTAATAGACTAATGTCAAAAAGAGGATACATTTAGTCTGAATCCTAAAAAAGTATTTTGAGAATAATCCAACAGTGGATGAATTTGCCTGGTGAACTAATTAGAACAGAGTCCTTGCTCATCCAGGGTCTAGAAAGAATTCTCTGAAGTTTAAAAAAATTCATAAACTTATATATTATTTTATCTTGATATCACTCACGTTTTATATTATAACGATGCAAACATTTCTGTGACACAAGTTTTCATTTGTTTTCTATTTTTAAAAACCAGAAAACTCTTATCTTATTTTCAGCCTTCTCATTTGAATACATCTGTTCACAATGCTTGTATAATACATTTTTCAATGCGCTTTAGCTCAAAATTAATGAGGGAAAAATTCTAAAATCCCAGAAACATAAAAGTCATATGTTACAAGGGAATGTATTGATTTAGTAGTATTTCCATGTTTATGTAAATGATTCATAAATTTAGCAGAAATCGAAAAAAATTTTAAACATATGAATATCTGTAAATAACAACAGAGTTACAGAAATGTATTCATATAAACTGAGAAACTTGGAACTCTGCAGAAAATTGACTTTTATAAAAACTTTCATGTGTATGATTGGCATCTTGAGAAACAGATTTGCTATATTTTTATAAAAGCAAAATGCATATTTCTGATTTTACTTATACACAAAGAATAATGCACTCTTCTTCGTTTGTATATATTGATGCATCATTTTAAATATTTATACAAAGAAAGTGAATCCTAAATACATTTCATCTCTGCGTCTCTCCGTTTGACCTCTGTTATAATACCATTTCTTGACTTAGAATCATTGATTCCAAGGCATACACATTCATTTATAAAGTATGTCCTACTAACTTCAAATCGTTTATCCTTAGAAAAAGACTCTTAGATTCAGATTTACCTTTCAGGTGAAATTAAAATTTAAACTTTGAAGAGCATGTTCCATATAAATGTGAATTCCTCCCACCCACATTTAAAATGTTGGTGATATCTTTTATTTATAGAAATACAAATACTATGGTCATTGATGGATTGTCTTAATTTAATAAACAGAACATTTATAATATCTATAAATGTAACATTGAAAGTGAAAAATTCTAACCTTGATTTTAGAAAAAGCACTATTTATTTCCAAAATTGATATTCAAAATTATGGATCTAACAGAAAGTATGTAAAGTTGCCATTTAATAATTAAAAGCAAAACAAAACACCATAGCTTTTATTCAGCCAATGAATCCCCAACTCTAGAATTTCAAATTATAAACAGTTGGTATTTCCAACACCAGTTAATTATCACTGAGACACAGAAGGGTGGTAAATACTCAAAACTAAAGGGTTTTCATCCTTTGGAAACAATATGAATATTAGTGACACCTGACAAAAATGGCCTTTGCTCTGTTTAACATTTAATCAAGTAGTTAATATTAAAACTGGAGACAGAAAAGATGTGTTGAAAGCAGTTACTTGTATACTGAGATTCGGAGAAAAACTACATGTGGTTTCCATTGTCCCATAGCCAACATTTTGGAATTTCTTACAGAATGATATATTTACATTTCTCAAAACTGAAAAAGTCTGCCTTCTTATTGAAGTTTACCATATGTCAAAACACTTCAAAAGCTAAATATTTTATATAAAGAGGGAGAAACTGACTAATCTATAGTGTATATAAGATTAACCAAAGGAAATTTCAGGATGTCAAAAACAGTGTTCTAGTTGTCAGTTACTTAATACTCGAGTAATCCTCGATAAATCCTAACCAATGTTTTAATTTATGTGACTGTATCAAATATGTTCATTATATTCTTATACAGCTTGTCAATTCAGTAACTTACGTGTAAAAGTTAATAAAATATCTGTAACACTGTATTTTAACCAGTGCAGGGGTACTCTAAATACAGGATCTTCATATTTATTCAATTAACTGAACTCTATCAGTAAACACAATGACCTCAGGGCCTAACTCATAAAAAATGCATTATTTACATGGAATCTTCTTGAATTTGCTTGAAAAATTAATTATAAAGCAAACTTTTCTCAGTTTATGTACATAGCAATTACCCCCAAGCCCTTGAAAGCAAATGTTATTGAACACAGCTCACCTACATCAATGAGATGACAGAAGCATCAAAAACTTCAATTTGTATCCAAAGGCTACATGAATCAACTTACTGTACATGCACAGACATTTTACTGTTCTGTAAGGCTTGCTGTTGCAAGCATAATATCCATTTAACATATAGTAAAGATGGGGAACTATAAAATGCGCCTAGAAAAAAACCGAGCTAACAACAAAGAGCAGGTAAGTGAATACTTCAAATCTCAAAACATCTACCGATCAGCAAGTCTGAATAACATCTCTCCCAGGATATGAACAAAAATGACTAACACAGATTTTATTGTATGCATCTTTTAAATCGTAATAACTGAAAAGATTATATATAGATCTAATCCAAGTGAACCTAGAGTCTCAAAGTGTTACCACTAAAAGAATAATTGTATCAGATGCCTAACTAATAAGTATTTTACCAAGACTTGGCAAATAAGTTGAGAGATGAAATTCTAAAAGGTGACAGAATCATAGGCAATAATAATGGAGGCTTATAAAACACATTCCATGGTTGATAAAGTAGTTGACTTCTTGAGAGAACTGTAAAATTATCAGGGAAAGGAGAGCAGATGTTACACATTTGGACTTGGTAAAGCATTTGATGCACTGCTTCATGAAAAGTGACTTGAGAAATTAGTCCAAATTGCCTTGGATCTGATCAGTGTCACACAGATTGAAAACTGCTTGAAAATCAGTAAACAAAAGATCATAACAAATGGCCACATATCCATTTGGGGTAGAGATCAGCCACTGGAATTGGTGTTAAATCTGGTCTTAGTTAATGGTCTTATGAATAATTTTTTTTCAAATAAACAATTTTAATAGAAGTTTCAAATGCTGCTGCATTGAAAGATGATGCCTACAAAAGAAAATTAAAAATAATAGAGTTACAAAGAAAAGAGTGAAACACACAGGAGACAATGTGAAATTCAGCTTATAAAAATTCACTCCAGAAAATAAGATGTGACTATAAAAGAATGATACTGTTTTTTTTTTTAACACAGACACCAGAACTTACAGACCCAAGTAAATCTTGTCTTTTGAAGTATTCACCCTGAGAAACCAAATATTTAGTCCAGGACTACTGTCACTATTCAAAATGTTTTTGGAAATTCATATGTGAAATCGCCTTAAGAAATCAGTGCCAGTAAATTTTAGTGCCCTTTATGAGCCATATAAGAAAATGTGTCATCACAAAACAGCCATGCTTAATTTTTTCCTACACTTCATTTGTAATAAAAACTTATATTTCCCAGCTTCTTCATCAGACTTAATGCCAAACAGCCTTTAGCTAGTTCTAAAAATTAAAACCACCCTCAGAGAACTAAGATTTGTTTCCACTAAAATTATCTGAAAGAATATACCATACATATATTTTTTCACAGGCTTATTTATTCCACAAACGCTTAACGAAAATCTGCTCTATGTTTGTCCCTACTCTTTGACTCTGCAGAGGCTACAAAAACTAAGTAATGATTCTTGCCCTCAAGGCACTCACATACTGGTTGAAGGAGACAATCACATAAATAATTACACTAGTGTAATGAAACTCTGGTAGATGCATGCTCAGAATTCTGTAAGAGCACAAAGGGGATCTGAGGAAGGGCATTCCAGCAGCAGCAGATGTTTGACAACAGTACAAAATTCGGAAACTGATGGTAGCTCCAATGGGAGCACAGAGTAGATGGTGGAGCAGCCTCAGAAGAAGAGACAGGAAAAAAATAGGAAAAAGTCAAGATTAAATGTCATACTGAACAGCTTGAACTTAATTCTTCAAGCAGAAGAAAAATAAGCTAGGGAGTCATATGACCTGACCTGTGACTTTTCAGGAAGATAATTAGGGGTTGTGATATGAAGGATGGATTTGAAGAGAGAGAGACCAGAATCTCAGAGAGCAGTTAAAGGATTTTCATCAGGCTTTGGCCTCCACCACTCCATCTAAAGTGCCTTGTCAAGGTCACCAAAGGTCTGTACTATGGTCAGTTCTCAGTGGTCAATTCTCAGTCCTCACTCCATCCCCCTTGATGCACTTTTCTCACTTGGCTTCCAGGACACTGTGCTCTCTTGGTTTTCTTCCTACCTTGTTGGTAGTTCCTTCTGGGTCTCCTTTCACTGATTTCCACTCTTTCCCCCCAACCTCTGAATGATGGAGCACTCCAGAGTGCAGTCCTAGATTCTTTTCTCTCTAGTTAGTTTCTGGTGATTACACCCAGCCTCATTGTTTTAAGTGCCTTCTATATAAACCTGAAAATAACCCAAATGTCCATCAGTGTGAGAATAGATGCATAAGTTGGTACATGCACTTATTAGACTACTACACAGCAGTCAATTGAATTACAGTGACTTTAACAATATGGGTAAATCTTAACAGATAAGAATGAAAAGTAAACATAGGAAGGTAAAGGCATGCTATTTGTAATCACACATATTAAGAAGTGAATATTCAGAAGAGATAAATGGGAACAGAAAATGTTTAGATTTGAATATATTTCAAGGGCAATTGTAAAAGATTTACATAAACGATATAAGAAAGCCAAAGCAGGAGGAAAAGAAGAAAAGGTGAAGAAAAGTTGTGAATAAATTAAAGAAGTTCAAAAATTTTCCTAATACACATTATATAATTATTAGTACTAAGATATAACTTAGGAAAGAAAATCTGAGTACTGCTGAGTATTATTTGTCTTTTATTATTATTATATTTTTTTTGCGGTACGCAGGCCTCTCACTGTTGTGGCCTCTCCTGCTGTGGAGCACAGACCCCAGACGCGCAGGCTCAGCCGCCATGGCTCACAGGCCCAGCCGCTCTGCGGCATGTGGGATCTTCCCGGACCGGGGCACGAACCCATGTCCCCTGCATCGGCAGGCAGACTCTCAACCAGTGCGCCACCAGGGAAGCCCTATTTGTCTTTTTTAAGAATTAAATTAGGTCTCATTTCCTGAATACACACCCCAAGAGGAGATATCCCCACATTAGCTACTACCCACTTCCCAGTGCAAAAGCATACTTCCCTCTTCCCAGCTCTACAGATATTTCCAAGATGGTCCACCTCCCCTTGACCGTCTTTATCTTCCTCCTTGTCTCCTATTGACCATCAGCGTCAGGCCTACAGTAGATGCTCAAATGTTTATTGAATGCTTTGAACTTAATTTACTATGATTAGGCTTCTCTCTTTAAGATTTAAAAGAATGTTTAAGGAATGAATTAGTTCTATATTTTAAAAAGTTGTACTGGGATGTGACAAATGAATATCTTCTGTGAAACAAACAGAAGCATCCCAAATCATTCCTGGGATTATTCTTTATTAAGTATCTGTTGCAGCATATAATATGTGGACATCACAGAGTTTGGTGAGTGAGTCTCCTAAGTTTAGCCCACTTACTCATCTTCTTTTCTTTAGTCTTTCTGCGCTTACAACTTGCCTGCCTCCCATCGCCATCCCCATGGCAACCCTACCCTTCCCTCTCTTTCAACCCCACTGCTCCAACAATGTCAAACTCCAAGGAGAAAGCAGAAAAGTCTGACAGGTTAAAGTAGAAAGGGGAAAAGAATCCAAAGTACATGGTAGGAATTTAATAGATATCTGTTGAGTGAATGAATAAATGAGTTATGTACAACTAGGCTTGGGAGAGAGGAAGAGGACAGAAGAAGGAGCTGGAAGAGGTGGGAGTTGCTCAAGATGAAAACATGAGTGCTTCTCATAGAATAGGTAGAAAAAGAGAACTCCCTTGAATTGTGAAGAGCTGGTAAGGAGAGGGTCATAGGAATTGAGAGTATTTGGGAAATTTTTCTCACCTGTTCTGTAACCTACATTTCAGTCAGCCAAAGAGCATAACCAAGCTTCTTCATGTATTCAGGCCACTGACCTACTGTCTATCTCATTTTGCACCCTATTAGGTGGGATGATAAATTTGAGGGTGGTGGGGACTGAGGGCAGGGGTAGAGTAGGTAGAACCGAGCTAAACCCCTCCTCACTGGTCCACTAACCTTAGAAATTATAATGTTGTCCAGCAATTCCTAACCCCACCTGATTCCATGCTCAACCCTCTGGTGAGCAGAGTCAACAGCGTGAGAGATAGAATCAGCTCTGTGCCCAGATCCACTGCTTTCTTGCTGATACAACTGCAAACATTCCAGAAATGAATCCTCCCCCTGCCTGTCAGGACCCATCTCTTCTAATTCCTCTCCCTGATCTTGGAAAACTAAAAAAGGACCAGTTACCCTCTGAGTTAGTCGGAGCTTCATTTGTACTCAGTGAGGAATCATATACACAGGCACAAAACTCCAACAGCATAACCGGTGCTAACTATTAGCCTAGATCAATAGTCTCAACAGAAAAGGTCAAAGGTCCAATGGGCTCTGGGAACCCCAGACCACATTACTCTCCACCTTGACCAACTTGACAGACAAGCTCAGATTGCTCTGGCTGTCCCCTTTCAGTGCATTAGCAAAGAACTTCAGGCCTTGAAACTAACAGTCCTTTCCCCTACATTAAATGCGTTTTAAAAAGTAAACAATAAGCAGAAGATGACAAAGAAGAAATTGGAACAATAAGGACAAGGATAATAAAACAGGACAAGAATTTTAATAGCTGGCTTACTTTTCAAAAAGGAATATACACAATTTTGCACATTTCTTTTATAGAAAGAAATATTTCTATTTTATTTCTTTATTTCATAACAATAAAAGAGATTTGTGGGGGACTCTGCTGAATGGCATATGGAGATCTGTATGCTTGAGTAAGATCATACTCTAGGGTATAGCAAAGCATCCCAGCCCTGAGTTTTGGAGGACTCTTGCTATGGACCAGACTCAAAAGGCCCCCTGGCCTTAAAAAATGACCAGAGTCTCTTATACATAAAAACAGCTCAGAAACTTCCTGTATTGAATTCCTATTGCTGCTATAACACATTTCCACAAACGCGGTGGCTTAAAACAACACAAATTGATTATCCCACAATTCTATAGGTTAGAAGTCCAGCACAGGTTTTACTGGGCTAATATCTAGGTATTGGCAGGGCTACATTCCTTCTGGAAGCTCTGGGACAAATCCCTTTCCTTGCCTTCTAGAGGCCACTTGCACCCTTGGCTTCTCCATCTTCAAAGCCAGCAATGTTGCATCTCTGTGACATTCTTTCTTAGTCACATCTCTCTCTGAGTCTCCTCTTTGGCCTCCCTCTTCCACTTTTAAAGACCCTTTTAATACAGTGGGCCCACCTGAGTAGTCCAGGATACTTTCTCTATTTTAAGGTCAGCTGATTAGCAACCTTAATTCCACTGCAATCTCATTCCCTTTGCCATATTAGCTAACTTATTTACAAGTTTCAGGGATCAGAAAGTGGATATCTTTGAAGGTATCTTTATTCGGTCTATCACACTTCCTTATTACTCCCAAAGCAAATTGGAGGACCAGCCTCTCTCTTTCCAAACCTTCTTTTGATGGCTAGTTTTACCTAATGTCACCTTCTAAAAAGTTTTGGAAGGAGGTCTAGAACTAAAACTGCCCCAGGGTGGGTACTCAAGTCTTTTAAATGAGCATCAGGTGACACTTAGTTTTAATGGAAACTATATACACCTTAAAAGAAACACAACTGCTGACAGGTGAGAATTTCAGTAAATGAATATATTTTCCCACAAGATAGGTAATTACATTTTAAACCACTAATGCCAGTTAACCTAATACAAAACACAATGTAGCCTGAGTACTGAAATTTTGGATAGGTTGATAGACTTTTTAAATCATTTTTAAGGGTAGTTTATTTTCTTCTTCCTTAGCACGGAAACATAAAAAAATGTATTCAATAAATAAGCAAACGGAAGGAGAATCGATCTAATATCAAAGTGATTTGAGACTTAATGCCAGGTCTCAAGTTGTATGCTGACGTTCCAGAATATAGGGTGCTGAAGGTCAGGGACTCTGGGTAACCTCTGCATTAAGAACGCCTTGAGTCAGGAAGAAAGAGAGCACCCTTTCTATTCTACACAAAGGAGCAGCTCTAAAGTCATAGTCCCTCAAAAATTCTATGTAAAAAAAGCTTTGCAAGATTTGAAGAAAGTTTTATTCCAAACTCCAGGCCACACAGCATATACACACATAATCAGTATTCACACTGAGGATGTGAAATAAATATGCACACCACCTCCTACTATTTTACAACACTGTCTCTAGTCACACAGACAAGTAAATTCAAGATCCTCTCTATGTAACAATAATTTGAAAGACAAATAATAAAAGTAGAGAAGAGAAGTGCATTGGTGGACACTTACTGTATGCCAGCCACTTTGCACGTCTTATCTTATTTGATCCCTACAACCTGCAAGGTGTGTGTAACAGGACACTAAGAGGACCCAGGCTCTAGGAAGCTAAGAAATTACCTGAAACTTCACATCCAATTAATAGGTGATATAGTTGAGATTTGAATTCAGGAAAATCTGCCTCTAAAGATTAGTCATATACTCAACCTACTTTATTAGTGACAAGTAGCTTTCTCTCTAGCAAAATCCTCATTGGTTATTAAAAATAAAAGTGCTAATATTATAAAAAAGATTAGTCATATACTACACACATATACTGCACATATACAGTAGGACTATTAGTCATAGTCCTACTGTAAGTAGGACTCAACTGTTCATTTTACATGTCCTTACAATAGTAATCAAACATTTCTTCTTTTGTACTATATGTGTTTTCAAACTGCTATTAAAGATCGTTGGTCAGCAGCCCTTGAATCTTTTAGCATTTCACTGCTAACGCTCTACAAACTTGGCCAGCCAAAGAAAACGCAGATGGTCCTGTGGAACACAAACCACGGCAACATATGGTATGCATTTATTCCAACAAAGTGTGCTTCTTAACCTCTGGGTGTCGCTCCACCATTTCTTTATAAGGCTACTCATTTCCAAGGAAGGTTCAGTTTCCAAAAAGAGGGCAACAGGCCCCACATGTGTTGTATGGCTACTCAGACGCATATGATGTGTCTGAATGCCTTTAAGCAAGTGCTTTAGCACATGCTCCCTAACACTATCATATGTATTTATGAACTATCTCCCCCAAGATGGTAAGCCCCTTGAGGGCAAGTGCCATGCCTGATATCTCACCTTATTAGCCGCACATGGCAGAGTAACAATACCATCTGTCATGTATATGGCACTGTGCAATCTCCAAATTGCTCTTATAGATAACCCCCTAACTGCACTGTGACATTTGCCACATCGTCCAGATGAGGCTCACAGAGGCTAAGCAATTAGCTGGAATCACAAACTAGTAGGTAAAGTTTTCCTCTAGCCCACAACAGAGAAGTTATTCCCTGTCTTTCATACTTTGTTATTTTCTTCTTGTAAGGTTTTTATTATAAGAACTAATGCCTACTGGCCTTTGCATTAAAATAAATATCATATAGTGGTAGTATACATAAGTGCAAGCCACTGTTCTTAGGGCTTTTCAAATATTAACTTATTTAATCCTCCTAGCATCCCCACAAAAGAGATGCTGTTTTTATCTGCATTTTACAGATGAAGAAACTGAGGCACAGAGAGATGAACTAATCCAAAATCACAGGACTGGTAAATGGCAGCAGTGAGGTTTGAATCCAGGAAGTCTGGCTCCAGAGTCCATGCCCTTAACTTATTCTGCTCTGTTCTGCCTGAATAAGAATCTATAAAGATCTTTACTCAGGACATGTGAGCCTTTGTCAACAAAGGGGGAGAAGGTGTGTTTACTCCTTCCTATGTGATTTATTTGATTATATTCTAAAACCTTTCTTCATGCCAATAGAACTCCATGTAAGTACTATACTAAATTTTCCTGTACTGAAGGCATATGCGATGGTTACCTTGATTGACACATAAAATACCCAAAACAAAATACCCCAAGACTTGAGGATATTTTGTTTTGTGAATTAGAGACATGAAAGGACTACCTAGGTATCAGAAGTGTTATAAGCTCACATCTGTAAGTCTTTCTTAGAGATTTTCATATTTCTTATACAAGAATGTTCCCTGCCTGAAATATTTCAGTGTTCACTCTGTATCTGAGCTTGAAAATTATCTAATCCTTTTTAACTGTTAATTTTCAACTACTTTTTCTTCACACATGCTTTCAATATAATGTTTAACACTTTTTATGTTTTTATTCCAGTCGTCTTGAAAACATGCTAGTAAACATGCAAGCATATTGTAAAGGTTTAAAATTCGTGGTGTGTATACATATATCAACAGGAGTTATAAATTATGTATATCTCAAGCCTATATAAATTAGATTTTGAAGAACAAGCATCACAGTACTCAGGCAGGTCATAATAAGAGATTCCATGTGAAATGTAAAAACTACCTTGAATAAATTATCCATAAGTTAACGCTCTCATTAGAATGACATATTTATTATTTCTGGTTTTGTGACATTCCTTTAATGCACTTTGACTAACTGTTCTAACAGCATGTTAAGAAACCATTGCAGGCCTTTTTCCCCCCTTGGAATTAGCAGACTTTATTTACATTTGAACTAAAATAATTTAAAATAATATAACATTGAAAACAATCACCCATTTCCCAATGTAGAATACCATTTTCTTCTGCCCAGAAACATTTAATTGAAGCAGGATATAACTTTAGTAATTATTTTTGCACGGAATGACTCTAAAATTAATAGTCAATTGTAAGACTGTTTAAAAATTGGGAGACTGACAATCAAAACAATCTTAAATGCTTTTTTTGTGTGATGAAAAGGAGTGATCCTTTAATTCCCTCACACACATTAAACTGATTTCACAGACTTTCTGTACTGGTGTTTAACATAGTCAAGTGCTTGAGGTTACATAAAATAAACAATCTTGAGATCTTATTGCAAATGTTTGCAATTTATGATGTAAACTGATTTGTGAAAAAATAACAGGATCCCATGTCACCAAAGCCAAAAAAGCATTTTTCAGAAATCAAAATAGTTCCGAAATTTGAGCATTGCATTATGCTAAAGTATTACCATCTGAGGATCTAAAAAGTTACAAATCTGGGGGAAAACTCAAAATAGATATTTATCAGCTCAGCTTCAAGCTAAGGCCTGCGATCTCAATGGGCCTCCTGCATAATAGGGTCTTTAACACTAATGATGTTTTGAGTAAGCTCTTTTAATTCAGTTTTCCCCAGGGATTTTATAGCTTGGGAAGGCTTTGCACACCCTGAAAGATTTGGGGCAACTGGGGGAAATTTTAATTATTTATTGCGATTATTGAGTTTGGACCAAAACAACATGCATGTTGGGGCATATTTGAATTTAAAGTGAAGCTTTCCTCCGACCACTTCTCAGAGTGGCTCTGGAAACTCGGGTTTTGGAACCTCTTGTTCACACACCCAAGCGCCTGCCCGGGTGGCCGTAGCACTCCGGGAAAGCGGGCTCTGCTCGGGCGCCTGTGGGAGGCTGGACCCCCGAGGGACCGGCCCGATGGGAAAGGAAAGGCGGCCTTGGTCCTCGCTGAGTCTCGGGAGAGCGGTCTCGGGAGGAGGCGAGGACGCCGCGGGCGGCCCTGACGCCGGTCTCACCGACCGCGCCTGGCTCAGGTACAGCCGACGGGGCTGAGAAACTGGCCTTCCTTCTTCTCGCCCTACCGGGCTGCGTCCGCGGGCTCCTCTGCCATCCGCGCTCCCGCCAGGACCCCATCCCCGCGGGCTCCGCGCCCAGCCCAGCCGGCTCCGGCAGCCGGTAACGTTCCAGCCGACGTAGGCCGCGCTGCCGCGCCCCTTCGCCGGTGCCTGGCGCCCGGCCGGCCTCGGCCCGGACGCAACGCCTCCTTTGACCTCAGGCTCCCTGAGCTCAGCTGCGGGGACAGGCTGTGCTCCGCGTCGGTCGCGCCCTTGGCTGGGCCCCGGACGGAACTGCCAACCCCCAGCCCCAAGTTCTCCCGTGACCTGCGACCTCCCTCGGGGTGTCCGGGGAAACGTCCGAGCCCGCGCCGGGGGCTGGATTAGGGTTGGGGCTTGGAGCCTGCCCGTTCGGACCCTGGACCCCGGCGCCGACGGGAGCCAGCCGGAGGCCACCGGCCCAGGCGGGAGGCGCGGCGCGGCGCGGCGGCTTCAAAGCGCACCCCGCCCCCAAGCAGATGTTTATTATGAAAACTAGGGACGCTTGTCAAGTAAAAGACCCGCAAGGCCTGAGCTCTGAATACGGCCCAAGTCCTGTTCTGTGGTCTTTGAAGACTAAAAGATGAAAATAAACATATCACCCACGTCTACGCGGAGGAACAGCTTTGAGCGAGCTCAACCCGGGAGAGGGCCGGGTTGCGGAGGAGGGAGCAAGGCCCGAGGATACGGGGCTTTGTCGCAGGGAGGGTCTCCTCTACGCATCCTCCGCTCCCTAGGGGGCCCCAGGGGACACTCGGGGCACCCTCAATTTTGGCGGAGGGTGTCCCCTATCCCAAGAGTCCGAGAGGGAAGGGAAGGGAAGGTCAGGTCCTGTCCCGGGTCTTTACGGTCTGTACCCACCCGCAAACAGGCAGAGCCTTCGGGCTTAGTAGGCAGTATTTCTTCCGGGAGAGGGGACGGGAGGAGGAGGGAGGGAGGGAGGGGCTCCTCGGTATCCGGAGGACGGCTAAGACCCGGCTTTTCCTAACCACGATCCTAGCTTCTACCTTTCCCTAAATTTAACGAACGAAAAATCTGTTTGGGCCAAAGCGCTAAACTGAAGTGGGAGGCGGGGGACCCGCTCTCCCCGGCACCCCCGCCGCGCTTCGCGGCTCTTATCTTACTCCCAAACCGCCACCGACTCCGGGGAGGGTCGGCGACCTGGGACCAAGTGTCTGTCTTGCCACAATTAACCCAGGTGGATTTCGCATCGCGTGATCACGCTTTCCTTCCTCCCCAAAATGTTCCCCAAATGAACTTCAAGGGCGAAAGTGCAGCAGAATGAAGAACGGGAGTCCGTCTTGGGGAAGGGCGTTATTCTATGTTATTCTACATGTTATCTGTTCCTTTACTGATGTGTAAAATCAATCCGGTTACTGTGCTGGGTGGATAAAATGGGGCGGGCGGGGGGCATTCTCTCTCTGGGCTTCTGAGAGCCACAGAGCCACCATTCTCACGGTCCGGTCCCTTGATTGCCGCACATAGGAGAAGAGGCAAGCGCTTTTCCAAGTTGGTATAGTCGAGAGAGACACACACACATTCATCAAAAAGGAAGAAAGAAAGACTATCCCGGATAGTTTAATAGTAACAGGAACAAAGATGACGCGAACCCCATCAAATGAAACAATACTATTTTCATTCAATTGATCGCAAAGTGTCTTCAATTAATAACTTGGCACTTATTTAAAAGGTTTAACAGAGGTGAGACCGAAACATTTTGTACCGACAACACGTCATGAAATAACAGAATCTTCTTTTGTTTAAAATAACTTAATACACTAGAAAAAATATGGCAAATATAAATAATTTTGTTTTCATGGAGAACAAATAGTTACAAAGCTCAACCGCATACCAAAGTTCAGCTAAAAGAGCTTTTCCTCGTTCTTGTATAAGGGATTAAAAAAAAAACTAAGGAGGCTTTTTTTAGAGAATTGGGATACAGATTGCTTAGTCCAGGGTATCCCAGTTTAAATAGCTACATGAATTGAGACAAACAAAAATATTACTTGAATATACACCCTTGTGAGATAAAATGCAAATGTTGAAAGTCAACTATCAGTTCACACGTTATAGCCAAAATAAACTTTGTTCGTGTTTATCAACATATTTTACACAAACTTAGTGCCTGTATCTATCTGGGTGTTGTTTAAAGTGAGTGTGATGGGACAGAGAGGGGGAAATAAAGCACTGTCCTCAAATAGGACTTTAGGAAATCTGCAAGAGGGAATACAAGAAAAGGGGGAGGAGAGGGGACTTAACACTGAGCGCCCACTATGTATCAGGCACCACGTGAGGCGCTGTACCTTCACCGTTTCATTTATCTTTTCTTTTTCCTTTTCCCACATTTTCTACCTGCCTCTGTTGTCTTGGGACAATCAGAGTGTAACTTTTTTGCCCTTCAGGCTTTTTTCTTTTGTCCCCCAGGATTAAAGACGGGACAAAAATAAATATAGATAGAAATATATATATATCAATTTCCAGATGCTTTGGGTATTGTTTTTATACTGAAAATGAAAATGGAGTTAAGTGCATGTGAGTAAAGCGGGGAGGGGGGAGACACCATCAATGGAATACAAGTAACATGCAAACCGGAATTTACTGTCAGCAGTCTGGACAGTTCTGCCATAATAATTTTCTCAGAGAAATCATCGTCTGTGGTATCATTTTTGTATTAATATTTTTTTCTCTCCTCGTTTTTATACTGTCTTCCCTCTTCTTGCTCTTCCATACGTGGTGGTTTTTAACTCAAAGCACCTGATTCAACGTAAAAGGAGGCCCGCCTCTCTTATCAAATTGCTTGTATTAAAGTGAACTTCGCAGAAAAAGGTCAGTTTCAAAACCTGTGAACTTCCCAGCTGCGTACATTTTTTTCATCTTAATTCTTTAAATAAGTATACCTCTTCCTTCTGTTTTGCCTTCTTAGCCCATTTTAAAAAACATACACTTTAAGTTGGTAACTCCCCCCCGCCCCACCGCCGCCCCAATTCTCTCGAGATTCGTCAAGGTTCTTTTTCCATATTTTTTAATGTACAAAATACTTTAAAATTTTCTTTTTTGTTCCTTGGTTCTCTCTCCGATTTCAGCTTCTGACGAATAGCAATAAGTTCCCTTTCTCTACTTATCTCTGGTTTGTCTTTTCTACTTTTTATCCCTTCATTTTTTATTAACAGGATTTTTATTTCTACGCAAGAGTCCACCGTCGCAGTTTTGCCGTGAGCCACACTCCGCTGTCCCAGCACTCCCTTGTCCAGTCTCTCTCCAGACCTCCCAAACCCAGCCCTACAAAGCCAAATTCTAGGCCCTTGGGTAGGTGAATGGTCAGGAGCCACGGAGCTGGTGCCCTTCTTGGGATCCCAGGTCACGCCCTCCGAGTTCGGGATGAGGAATGGGGCAAGGGGCGATCAGCGGGTGGAAAGAGGCTCGGCTCCCGAGGTCCGGAGCAGGTAACGGAGAAGCAGCGGGGCTCGGAGGGCGTGCAGGCTGCGCGCCGCGCTGCAGGCGCGACGTTGGCGCTGGCATTGGCGTCACAGACCCAGGGCGGCCGCGTGCTTTTTGGCTTTCAGTCTGAGATCCGCGATGCTGGAGTTCTTGCTGGTAGTCTTGGCGGCAGCTGCGGCAGCCACGACAGAGGCGGCAGAAGCTGAGTCCGCGGCCAGCGTGGCGAGCGGCAGTCCGAAGGGCGGCGCGGGAAACATCATGTAGGGCGCGTGCGCGGCCAGGTGCGGGTGCAGGTGGTGGTGCGCGTGCGCCACGGCGCTGTCCAGCTGCAGCTGCGCCTGAACCTGAAAGGACAAGGGCGTCACGTTGCAATGACTATCCTAGGGTGACAACAGAATAGAAACAGAGCATTAACGGCGTCCAGCTTAGCTCGGGTAAGGCTGGGGCAGGGGACGGGAAAGGGGCATTTGGCTGACCTTATCAGTCTGTTACTGAATCTGGGGCGCCACAGGGATATTCCAGTGACCCTGAGTCTCTGCAACTAGCTCAATGTGGCCTATCCCCTTGAGTCCCAGGGACTCCCGTCTGCAGGAATTGTGGCCGCCCCCTCGGGAGCTGGGTCTGTCAGAAGGCGACATTGCTATTGTGCTAATACATCACCCTCCTGAAAATAACAATGTATATTGGACAGACGACGGGGTGAGGATCATTACCCTCCTCTTTTGATGCTGTCGTACACCTTTTACCGGGCTACTAAAACACTGAAGTACCATTAAGCAAATTACAAAACTTTTAAAATGTCACCTAGGGAAGTTGTTGCATCTTCATCACAACTGGCACAATTGTTAGTACTTCTAACATTTACTGCTATTAAAATTACCTTGGGATCTTGTTAAAATGTGGATTCTGATTCAGAAGGTCTAGTGTAGGGCCAGAGAGTCTGCATTTCTAACAATCTCCCAGCTGATGATGATGCTGCAGACTAGGAGATCACCTTCTGAGTAGTAAGGGTCTCCTTTTAAGATTCCCCTCTCTCTCCAGTCATTCTCTCTTGCTTCAAAAGCCTAGCATCAGGATACCAGAATCCAGTGGTGCTAGGAGAGCTAAGATCTGCCTAATACTAACCCTCAATACACAGGTGCAGCCAGGTGTCTCCCCCGACCAGGACACTGGCGTCTGAGAGTTAATTCATGACTTCACAGTCCTACGGAGAAGGGGGCCTGGCCATGGGGAAGGTCAGGCACTGGTTGGGAAAGGATTGCACCCTTAGGCTTGGAGAATGGGGAGTTCAGAGCACTGGGATTTCCCAGGATTAAGTCATTGCTGCAGACTGTACTTTTAAAATATAGTCTTAAAGGTTTCTGTATGGCTAAGAAATAGATTGCAGCTGCAAGGTGTCCCTGGGAAGACCAGTGCTTCCCTCTCTACTAGATATGAAGCTTTGCAGCTTTAAAAAATCAAGTCTGAGCTGGGAGTGTATGTATGTACGTATGTATGTATGTATGTATGTATGTATGTATGTATGTATTTATTTATATTTATCTTCGGTCAGAGACATTTAATGTGAATAAGAGATAGAAAACACCTAGAAAAATATTTAGAGAGTTGCCTTAGAAACACCTTAGGACTAACCTCTGTACTGGATCTGACAAAATCTTAATCAGAAGGCTTTTCCCTCTTCTACCCAAGTGCAATCTTTAGTGCATTTTTAAAGGACCAATTGCCACCCTCAGGCCTCTGTGGGTTTCCCATGAGGACAGAAAGGACTAGGCATGTAGACCCCTGACACTGTATAGGTTTTTAAAGGGGAGTAGGTCCACTATATCATCTGAAAATTGATCCTCTACCTGTATAGACACCTATATTGGGGCTCAGAGACAGGGGATGTTCAACAATTCAAGCAAATATCTAGGTCTTTTCACAGTTAAAAACAGGTTGAAACTGGGCTGTACTTGCCTGCTGGAATGGCATCCTTAAAGCACCTACATTGACGTAGGGTGCTACTCTACAAGCTTCAAATTGGCTGGCAGCCCCTATGAGGACGCCTGCAAAAAATGGGGGAACAAAACACCATAAAGTGAGATTGACATGTCCAGCATTGTTTTCCAAGGTTCCAAATGGAACCAAGATAGAACTATTTCCTTTGGAATTGTACTGTTATCTTCCTAAACTGCTGCCAAAATTAAAAGCAATGTAATTTACTCCCAAACTTTAGGACTCTCATTAACTGCCTTCGGAGCAGATTTTTAAATAAGGACCATAGTTATCTTTGACAAGGTTCTTTTCTGTCTTCATAATAACAACATCCCCTAATACTCTTTTTACTTAGAGTATCAAATGTTCTTTGTCTGAGAAGCATACCTTTATGCAGTTGATTTTCTTGTTTTCTACATTTAGCTCTTCGATTTTGAAACCAAACCTACAAATTGGAGGAAAAAATAAAACCTAGATGTTATGACTCAGAGTAATGTTTTAGGCAAGGATTGGGAGATATAGCAAGCAATCTTTGAATTACGTACAAGAATCTTAATTTCCAAAGTTAAAAACATAAATAAATGACAAAATAGAAAGATTTCATATACTTTTGCGAGATAAGTTGTTTCTTGATAAATTACTGTAGTCCCGGTTTCATGTTTCCACAGTTAGAATCCCCAAGGCCTAAAACTCGCCCTGATACCTGATACTAAAGTGATAATGGGTTTAGATGTTTGCCCAGTAAGACCTGAGAAGAATATGCTCATTAATAGCCTGTAATATTAATTAGTTTCATCTTCAAGAAAAACCAAACACCAAAGCAAATAGTGACTCTGTTTTTTAGTTTCTTTTTTCCTGGGGGTGGGGGGATAAGAGTGGGGGAAGAGGTAATTAGTGTCATAAAAGCCTCACTACAAAGAAGTTTAGAATTTCTCTGTTCCTCTGTGCAGCAGAGTGTAACATGGTAGCAGAATAATTGTGCCATTATCATGATAATCTAATTTGCTTCTATAGAAAAAGCCACCGAGTGCAGTTAGGGTAGTAGAGAAGTGTCCAGAAGATAGATCAAAATGTAAATAAAGTATGAAAAAATAAATACCAGCAATGAAGTTCACTTATTATGAGAAAAAAAGAAGAACATTCTGTGAAATGGGAGTGGGGTATGAATCAAGTAGCTGCTGGATACTATCTCCTCCCAGATATTACCTTGTTAGATAAACTTGCCAACTTTTAGAGGCAGTATGGCAGATTTTAAGAAATTCAAATAAAGCTTGCTTTTATACTCCAATAATATAGCATTATATTCCAGTAACACAGTATATTGACTGATTCATAAATTAATGTTAAAAAACATGGAAGTAAAATATTGCTTCAGAGCTTTCTTCTTGTTTTTGAAAGCAAGTGTCACAGTCAATGGAAATCTTCAAAAATTCCCCTGCCATTTAGTGTAGTAGAAGGGTGGATTTCATGCCAGGGTGGCATCCTTTGTGTACCTCACATGGCCTGAGGCTTCTTGCCTCTTTTTTCCCCTAGAAGAGTTGGAGCTGATACACTAATGCTCACAACTGTAATAATTATCATCATGTCTTTAAGGGGTTGCTAAGCCTCTAGAGATCTCAGTGCACAGAGCAAAGTAGGAGAGGCTTAAAAAGGAAGGCTCTGCTGTTGATGCTGTGATGACCAAGGCAGCCTATTATTACTTTTCCCCTTTAAAGTGACTGCTCTGTTTTTGTCCTGATCCTATTACAAGATGCGGGGAAGCCCCATAAGAATTGCATAGTTCGCTGCAGATGGTGGTCTCTAGCCCAGAGACCTAGGGAGTATCTGTTACAGTGATACTTTGTAACAGCTGCAGATGTTCAGGCCTAAAACTGCTCCATGTGTTCAAACAAATAATGACTATCATTTTCTCCTATTTTATTATTTGAGTGGAAATACAACCTGAAACACTTAAATTCGTTTTCCATAAAACTAAAAGGATATGTATGCATGTATGTATATAATTTTTTCCCCTTAAGCACTCCTGAAGCCTACTTTTCCCATTACATTCATCGCCACAACCGGTAAAGAAAATCTGCCCCAATGCTAACTCCATTGAGTGTGGCACTTGCTGGGGTCAGATTTTGGAAATGTCAATATTAAGATATGTGGATTGTTTTAAAATCAAGTTTCTGTAGGTTCAGGTTCACTTCCCTGGTTAAGTGAGAGAACAAAGAGTGACCAAATGCATTTATTTCTCTGCTATTTCACACACAGTTTGAGATCGACCGCTAACGGCAGACTGTAAATTTGTGCACTTAACAGTTGCTAATTTTCTTTATAGTCTGTACATCTATAAACCTAATTGGCATATCCGCTTGGCAAACCTAGATCCCAGAGCAGACCCTCAAGGAAACCCAACTCCGCCGAACAAAATATTCGTTGTAACTTTTAAGGCATCCAGAAGATAAAACGTTTTCTGTGGGATTTTTTTAAGGCTTATAAAAGTAGGCCCATTAGCATTAAACCACATTAAAGGCATTGAGAGGCGAGGGTCGGGGGTGTGGTTTATAGAAACTCTGGGAGCAAGCCCAGCACAGCTTTCTTCTGCTGGGAACATATGTTGGGATGGGGCGGGGCGGCGGGGGGAGCACGGAAAGGCTTTAAGACCAAGATCTACTTTGGAAAATAAGACCTCTAGCAGAGACATCGCTTCCCTTCTCACCTCACTCCAGACATTTGGACCCGCACCCTTGTCGTGTGTACCCCAGGCGACTCTCCAACCCCAGGCATGCCCCTCCTCTGCTCCCCGCGACCTCGTCACAGGCGGGTACCTGCACTCGGGCCTCGGACAGCCCCAGCCGTTGGCTCAGTTCTTCACGCATAAAGGCGTCCGGGTAGTGAGTCTCATCAAAAAGCCTCTCCAGCTCGTTGAGTTGTTCCAGGGTGAAATTGGTCCGACTTCGCCTCTGCTTGATTTTGGTCTGGCCTTCGTCCTCCATCCCTTTCGCATCCTCTTTGCGATCCTTCGGCTCCGGGGACACTGGAGGGGGCACCACGAACAGGACCGCACACGTACGTCCACGCGCGCACACAGCAACACACACACACAGACAAAAACAACACAGCAAATGCCGTTACCAGATCTGTCTCCAGAAGGATGGAGGATCCTGCCCCCTCCCGGAGTTCCTGTCCAGTTCCTCACCCGGCTGCGAGGAAGAGGATCCTGGAGACGCGAAAAGATCAACTCTGGGCGGCCGCCCGCGGGCAAGGTGGGCATTCACCCACGCATCCCTTTTGCAACTGTGGCCTCAGCTCACCTCCTCACTATTCAGCCCACAGTCCCCTGTCCTCCCCCGAGAACACCAAATCAGTTCCACTCACCCTCCCTTGCATTCACTCTCTCCCACTCACGCACAGAAATCAAAAGCGCCGCACCGGGCGGGTCACAGAACGAGATGCTGGCAGGAGAGCGCGGCGAGGCTACGGACTGGCCTCTTACACCAGCCATTCCCAGAGTGCTGGGCCGTTGTCAGGCCAGCAGTGGCCGCCGCCGGCTCTCTTGTCTCTCTCAAACTTGCTTGTCTAATTTGGGAACAATTGGGCTGAAGGGTCACAGCCGGAGGACAAGACCCCGGGGCCGCATGGCACTGGGAGCCACTTTCCCGGGCGCTCTGTGCGGACCCAGGGCTTGGACGAAATCCCGCGGACGGCCCACGGACAGTCAGGCAGTCCCTGTCCCCCCTGCCGAATCCCAGTCGCCTGAGCAGAGGCGCCCACGCCATGTTGGCGGCCTGGAGGGCTCGCTGCCCACACCCGGCCGGAAGGCCGAGAGGCGGAAAACCAGCTTCGGGGAGCCAGCGGAACAGACCGCTGTCTCTTTCGCTCCTTTCTCCCTCCCCATTGGAAAGGCAGACGCGACCCTGAACGCTTAAACCCATAGAGATCAACAGGTTCAAGCGGAACATTCGGGATCCTCGGTTTCTATTGGTTGCTCAAAGCCTTTTCATGCATCCAGCAGCTCGGATGTTTAATAAAATATGCATTTTTCTGCTCTAGGTTTGCACACATCCGTTGCCACTTTCCTGTCCTTCCTTCTCCTCCCTTTAAAAACAGGAGCTCCACGAGTGTGAACATACAGGGACACCAGAGGGATGTGGATAGATAGATATATATTTAGGCCAAGGGACCGTGATCAGGGGAGCCGGTATCAACATAAGCTGCCTTCTGGAACCTTCATCCTCTGCGCCTGAGTCGGAGACTTGGGTTTTTAAGGTGCAAAAGCTGAGTTTGGATAATTGAGGCTGTTTGCAGTTCTTCCCAGCCCAGAATCCCAATCAGCATGGGTGTTAAAAATCATTTCCAGAAGAGCCGGCCTGCAGACAAATTAATATTTGCCCTGAGCTTGGAAATCAACAATCCCAGGACTTTGTTTGCCCACGGTTCAGACCCTAACTTCGTTGGGGGGTGCCTGCTTGTGTACCCAGGGCCTGGAGCTGGGGACTCAGGTCGGGAGGGTGCACTGGACCGCCTGACAGTTATGCTACCACTTTCCAAATTTAGGAGTACTTGGTACCCCGTCTGGGAGAAGAACCTCTAGAACTCAGCCCAGCGTGGCATTCTAGTTACCGTGATCTTAAGTGTTTCCCGCATATCTACTTCTCAAAGTTCATGTTGTGGACGTTTGTCCTTCCTTAGGGAAGAAGTGGATACATTATAGCACAAACTGAAGCCAAGTTAATAGGAAAATATTTCCACAGATATTACAATGAAATTTAAATATGAAAACACATCTTTCAGATTCTGCCTTTGGCTTTGTTTATTTCGTGCCATCCACAGTGGAAGCCTCTCAAACTTTTGGGGCTTCAAAGAGAAAGATGTCCACATTTACAGTTGATTAACAGACTTAATATAATCTCTATTTCGGCCCCAAATTTCCACTTATTGGCCTAAACAAGAACAGACTGTTATAAACGACTTAATTGCTTGCTTAAATATGTGATTCTAAGCATGCCACATATTTCCTTAATTGGAAAAATATGGCAGCACACCAGTTACTGCAGGCACCAAGTGCCAAATTAATTTTATTCTTGAACTCCTTTGAATTGGTACAGGACGCTCCACCATTTAGAAAAAGCCTTTTCCTAACACTTTCCTGGCACCAAAGGATTATCCCACCACAAAGTCAGAGTACTGGATGATGCGACGCAGTAAAATTTCGAAAAACAAACAAACAAACAAAAAAGGAGCCTAACGCATCTCCCGAAAGAAACAGCGCACAGCCTGAACCTTAGCCTGCCTTGGTCTCATTCTACCTTCACAGCTCAAAGAAAATGGGAAGTTTGGGGCCCTAAATTCCAGGGAGCCAGGGTCTTCGCGGAGTCAGCGGCAGCACGAAACCCGGGGCGACTCCAGGGTGAAATCCCAGTCAATCTCTGTGTCTGTATCTCTGTCCCCTTTCTCTCTTTTTCTTTTTTTTCTCGGGCCTAGGAAAGGGGCTCCGCAAACTCGGCGCTAGATGCTAACTGTAATCCCGCCGCCTGGCCCAGCTACTGCCAGTACCCCCTTTCGCAGCCCGGCCCAGCGAACTTCCCCATCCGCCTGCGGGCCGTCTGGGCTGCGGGCCCATCCTCCCGTTGGTGAAAATGCGTTTCGGTGGAATGGGAGTAGCGGGAGCATCTGAGAAGGGCGCGCGCAAACCCCACACGCCCCCCCTCCCCGCACACACATTCGGACCCCACCCACGACCGTGCACACCACCGGACTCCCACCCCTCCATCCTCACTCCAGCTTCCAAAGCTGGGGTCCAAGAGCCCTCTCCGCGTCCCGCCCCCCTCCCCGCTGGGCCTTGGTGTCCTCTCCCGCCCGAAAGGAGTCAGGAAGGCGGGAAGAAGAACCGCGGCCGGGGGTCAGGCCGTTACCCTCGGTGAGCCGCGGGCTGCCCGGCTCCCTGCTTCTCTCGGCGGCGCCCATGTCCAGCTCCCGGACGGGAGAGCGCGCTCCTCCAGCTCCTCCGCCCGCTCCTCCTCCTCCTGCAACTCCTCCACCTCCTCCACCTCCTCCGCCTCCGCCTCCGCCTCCTCCGCCGCCGCCGCCTCCGCCGGCCGCCCGGACTGCGGGACTGCTGCGGTCGTCACGGCCCGGCTCCACGCAGCCGGTCGACTCCTTGGCCCCGCGCAGCGGCCCGCTCTCCAGCACCTCCCGGTACGTGATAGCCTCCTTCTTCTCCTTCACTTTCTGGTCAAAAGACTTGGAGACGAACGCCGTAAGTTCTTCCATCGCCGCCAATGCCCGTCAGCCCCGAGCTCAACGTCTCCCAGCCGAGCCCAGCTCTTTTTTTCCTTCTTCTTTTTTTACTGCTCCAGCCCCCCCAATAATAACACATCAATGGGACAGGGGTGGGGGAGGAGTGGGAGGAGGAGGAAGAAGAAGAAAAAGAAGAGAAGAAAGAAGAAAGAGGAGGAGAAGTAGAAGGAGAAAAAGAAGTAAGAAGAGGAGGAGGAGGAGGTGAAGGAGGAGGAGGAAGAAGAGGAAGAGGGAAGGGGCGGGGGCCGCGGGAGGGAAATGGGAACTGATGCTTCCCTGCCGGAGCGCGCTTGTTCAATGTTAAGATCTTTGACAATTCTTCCTGCGGAGAGTTCAGATCTGATAGCAACGCAGCGCTTGAAGTCTCACTATTTATACTTCGCAAAGGCGGCCCCTTGTTCTGAGTAAATTACCTCCCCTTCGCAACTCGGAGGGAGACCCTTCCCGGGAAGCACCCGCGCCACTACCTGGGGGTGGGGGAGTGGGGGTTGGGAGGTAGGGGTGATAGGGAGAGAGGGAGTGAGGGGGAGGGGGAGAGAGAGAGAGAGAGAAAGTGAGGGAGAGAGAGAGAGATTGAGATTGATTAAGGCTGGAGTACAGGCTGGCTGGGGCTGGAGTGTGAGTGAGGACAGTGAAGGGGGACCAGAGGGAGTGGGAAGAAGAGGCAGACAGTCCGGGTTTTCAGCTACCTCGGCCGCCTGCGCTCTTGGCCATTAATTCAGGATGACAAGAATCCATAATTAATTTAATTAGGCGTGGATTTTGCGTTGGTGTCACGGCTTACTTAAACACTAGGGAGCTGGACTTATTCCGCCGGGGCGTGGTCAAGAGGAAACTGACAAGTGCGCGACTCCTGGAGTCAATAGGGTATCCCGACTTGGCATCCGACCCTATGTCCTCGCCGGGCGTCAGGGTGCAGCGCAACTGCTCGGCCCCGCATTGCTGCCCGGCAACCCTGCCCTGCATCAGGCGCCCGGGACCCCAGTTCTGCATCCTGACCCGGTATCCCGATCCTACATCCCTGCTACCCCGACCCGAAACCTTGTAGCATCCTGGCTTCACAACCCTGCCGAGTCAGGGTCCTTTACAGTTTCTCAGGCGCACGCAGCTCCTTTCAGGGGCTTCCGGGCCCGCGGCCAGAGCTGAGCCTGGGTCTTCACCAAACTCCCTGCCCCGGGGAGTCTGTGATTCACCATTATTCGCGTCCTGGAGACCGAGCCGACTCCTCTACGGACAAACCCTGCTCGAAGTGGCTGGTTTGTTTAACACATTTCCCGAGCAGCTGTTCCCTGACAGATTTCATTTTAAAGTATTTCCTTAGCGCTTGGTCAAGGACAGTTTGACTTCGTTCCCTCTTTGAGGTCTCAGGACCCTCACCCTTCTCCCTTACTCTTTGCACCCGGACCCCTCCCACAATGAACTACAGAAACTCTTCTTTAGCATCCCGGGAAATATTCTAATTGATTTCCTAATTTTGAAAAGAAAATGATTATCCCTCTTTGAGTTTGAAAAAAAATCGATGTTAAGTTTGGGGCCCATCTAATTTATGTACCGTGGATTATTAAAAAAAAAAAAAAAAGCTCGCCGGGGGAAAAGCCCCTCTCAAAGCTACGATTTAAAATATATTCCTGGACTATTTACATCGAAACTGTTATATGGAAGGACACATCTATATTCCTGCGTCATTTGTCCGTATTGTGCAGGACAAAGCTTGCTGTGAGAATTGTGGCCATATATATATACCCCTCACATAAGAATATTTACATATGAAAAAAAGAATATTTACATATGGAAAGTTATATTTACCTGAGTGTGTAAACAAATATACCTCTTCAAGTGTGGCTTTGGGGACATTTTTGAGTAGTCTGAATATTAATGCAGTCTTTCTGATGTTAAATGTAACTTGTTCGTTTTCTTGGATCTTATACTCTGTAAAAATAAAAGCAATTATAGAACTCTGATTCCTATATCTTCCACCCACTGGTTAAGGCATTAACACAGAGTTAACGGATCATTTGAGAAGTTCCATCAAAGCAACTGAAACGTGTAAAAAGAGAACACAATTACAACTTAATACATTAATGTTTCTAGAATGTATGTAAATAGAAGCTATACGTAACTTTATGTCATACCACACTACTCAGATTAACATATTCAGTTAGTGAACTTAATGAAGATGGAAATCACACTCTTTAGAATTGTTACTTTGCCTTTTTTCTCTTGAATTCTAAAGTTTCTTTTTCTTCTTAAAACATTTCATTTATTGCTACTTTTAGGAAAAACAGTTAAGATCTTTAAGTTTCCAGTATCAATAGTTTTTAGGTATCAGTAAATTACACGAGTGTTTGCTTTTTATTACACTACAAAAGAGACTCAAGTACTCACTTTCCAATGTTATATGAATTTAGAAACATGATTTTACAGTTAGTCTTGGGTTACTATTTGTGACCACTTTACTCCTGATATTATTAGAGGGGAATAACTATAAAACTTTAATCCTTTATGAAAATCCGTTTTTAAGGTTATTTAGCAGAATGACAAATAATAGGGTCAGCTAAATAGATGTGGTGCTCAAATAGCTCTCAAACTGAGGTGTCAAATGTGTATTCACAAACAGCTCCAAAAACAGCCACTATTAAAAGTCTGGTAAGGGATCAGGAGGCTCACCAGCTACTTTTTTTGCCCTTTCGAGCACATGACTTTTAAGTCTGAACTCAAAATCCATCTACTAAGTTTGAGGGAAAGATGAACACTTTAAAGTTAATTAGGGAAGACTTGGATACAATAGTTGTATAATTCACACGAAATAGATTTTCTCATAGATTTTT
The DNA here is from genome assembly GCF_025265405.1 of Mesoplodon densirostris. Taxonomy (NCBI): domain Eukaryota; kingdom Metazoa; phylum Chordata; class Mammalia; order Artiodactyla; family Ziphiidae; genus Mesoplodon; species Mesoplodon densirostris. The sequence goes on from NC_082665.1 coordinate 82,731,152, forward strand.
CTGGCGTGTTGCTCTTAGTATATTTACAAATAGTGGCGTTCCTATGAGATGGAGCTATGAGAGATCTTTAGTGTCTAACCACGGATTCCTACTGGCCTAAGGGAAGTTTAGTTTAAAAAAACCCCACCAAACCCTGGTTTTGAAATCATATACTAATAAATGCTCACCAAGTTCAAATGATGTTTCTTTAAATAGCAAATATTTTCCAAAGACAAGACACTTCAAAATGCATTTCTAGTAAAACCAACCAAACAAACAAACAAAAAATTGAGAGTAAAGTTCAGTTGACAGCCTGCAGACAGATATACAGTTTCCAATAAAATTCAGGACCCCAAAGGTTCATTTCCACCGCCCCTCCACCGGCTCTTGAATTATTTAAAATAAGCATGTAGGGCTGTAGTTAAGCTTTAAAATGGTTCCTCAAAACAGGTTAGTTAAGGTACAGTCACTTATGAGAAATAAAATTGTGGAGGTGATTTTCTCCATCTCAAATGTCTGTGGAAAACTGTAGCTTGGGTATACAGGAGTTGTGAACGAGTTGGTTCTCACAGTCGACCCAAACCAAGGCCAACAATTTACCTCCTTATCGATGCTTACTTATAGTAAATAAGGAAAAAATGATGTTCATGCAAGGACAGATAAAGTCCTATGAGTTACAGAAAATGCTGAATTGCTTTCATTTGTATTGGTTTAAATAACAACAACAAAACCCCCTATACATTTAATTTATTTTCCAGAAGAAACCTCCTTTCCCTGCCTTGGGCAGTTTTCTCCCATTCCGCAACCAACCAGTTACTTTAATGTGAGAAAAAAATTTGCGCCCAACCTGTGCCTTCACCTTCAGGGCAGAAGAAACGCCGACTTTTAATGCATTTTTGCAAATAAATCATTACAATTTAATCACACACGACTCTGACGCTATAAAGACACACTCCCATGATTTATTATTGTTGGGCCAGTTTCCTCCTCTCCCAGCGTGAGATAATCGATTTTGCTACGTGTGGGTGTCTATATAACTTCCTATAATGCAGATTGGTTTACTGATTATCTGTGACGATAACGACGATTACTAAGGCAATAATACTTTTCAGTCCCCACCTTTATTGGTTTTTGGTAGCAAGAAACTCAAATAATCAAGCAAGCAAAACCAACACCAAACAAAAAATTGGCGGCGTGACAATCTACTCCCTCGGCACTCCTAACGCCTGGCAGCCTCCATCGATGCACTCGAAAGCTCGGCTGACGCTGCCTGGCGGTGAAACCAGGAAGGCGGTGAGCTTAAACTGAAGTAAGTTCTGTGGACGCCGGCGGCGCCCAGATTTGAAGAAACGTTTCCAGATCTGCGGCGCTTGTAAGTCTACGGGAGGTGTAAGCCCGAAGGCCGGAATCCAGGTAATGCCCGCGTCCGGGGCCTGAGAGGCGGCTCCTGCAGCCGAGGGGTTCCGAGGCCCTGCTCCGGCTTGAGGCGGCGCGGGCCTGGCGCAGTGTGTACGGGAGGCAGCAGCAGCGGCAGCTGCGGTGGGTGGTGGGGGTGGTGGGGGTGGTGGTGCTGGCCCGGCGACGTGCCGAGCGGCGCAGTGCGCAGGCGCCTCGCACCTGGCGGAGTCTGACCTTTGAGGACCAAGCTGGGGCCTTAGGGGGTGGCAGCTATCGGGTGGTACGCGGTCGCAGGCCTCAGGCTAGGCCCTGAGTCTCGAGGTGGTGAGGGAGAGTTAGCCACCTGTTCTCCGCCTCCGCTCCTCAACACCTCTCGCACCCCTACCCACACCGCCAGTTCCTGATCCTTGATAGCTGCTTTTGGGTTTCTGGGTTCGTTTTGTAAGGGGTGACCGGTGCTTCGTCAGTAGCTATAGGTAGCGTGGAGCGTGAGGGAGGCTGCAACCTGGCGTACTCCGTCCCACCCACTCCGTTGTCTCTACTTTAAATCCGCCTCCCCTTCCAACTCCGCCCTCCCTCCCCCTCCCCTCCCCCACCGCCACATCACCCTCCCCCCCCCCCCTCGCTCGCTGAGAGGAGAGAGAGTGCTGGGTGAAATACACTTTCCTTCCTTAACAAATAAATATACTCGCCTTAAACGCTCATCTGTTTTCTTGACTTCAGGACTTGTGGCCTTGTGGTCATAGCCCAAGAGCATATGGCTACCCTTAAACTGTTTCCTTTGGTGAGAGGTTATAATACACTGTTATACATGTTGCCTGCTCTTGATTTTAGGTCATCCTTAATTTCTCTTTTAGAGGTTGTATATCTTTAAATGCACAGTGGAGGCCAATTTTTTTTTCTTTTTTGCATTTTCAGAATTAGCAGTAACTTATTTGTATTTCAACTAACTAGGTACTAGGTAGTTAAATAAATTAAAATGTCTCGTGTTGTCACAAAAAAGTATTCAAGTTGTCATCTTTGGACTTAACCATAAAAGCTCTATAACCACCATAAAAGCTCTGTAATCATAAAAGCTCTAAGTGAAGGAGGTACGCAGAGTTTTCAGGTTTAAGGATTGGAGCAGATATGACAGGTGCAGCCCTGTGAGGAAACTGGGTATCCTTTGAGAGCCCCTTTAGCCCTAGAGTCTATAAATATTCACTTTATTTGCAGACACAGGAGATTTCCTGCTAAGTGGTAGCACTTTATTACTGTATGTTCTTCAATAAGAGGGCTAAAAATGTTTGAAACTGAAAAAGATAAAGGCAGCTGGCACCTGTTAATTGGCCTTACCAACTTTACTAGTCTCAGCAGAGTTGTGTTATGAGTTGGAATACTTGTGTAATAAGATTGTTGTATTAGATGTATAGGTATATTTTCTGCCTTCATTTTCACACCAGTGAGAGGAAATTCCTATGACTGATAATGTTTTTTTAAAAAAGATGCTAGTCTGCGTATTTTTAGTTGTGCTGGGAGGAGTGTTTTGATAATTCTGTATCTCTTGAGTTTTGCTTTATTTTGCTCATTAAGCTAGAATTTTACCTTAGTTCTTTTTTTGCCTTGGGTGGTTCTGTGCTTGTTTGTGGATTTCTTCCTATGCTAAATGGTGTTAACCCCGTTTTTACTTTTCTCTACCTCTTTGAGGTGGATTTCCCATTGAAATGACCGTTCTTCCCCCCTCCCCTTTGGTCATGTGTCCAAGATCAAAAAGATTATAGTTTGATATACTGTGAATGAGTAGTGGTGAAATAATTATAAACTGTCATGTCCTTTAGGGATCTTTGTTCTCTCTTAACTGCCTGCTTTCTGAAAAAGATAACTGCTTATTCTACCTTTATTGATTACGAGACAAAGGAACTACTTGTGTGTGCTTTTAAGCTCTCTTTTGAGTGAACACATTTTGGCTCTACATCTTCAATCGGTCACCTAAACTTTACAGTAAGATATTTTTGTAAATTGATGTCCTACTGTAGTCATTATGTCATGGCTTCAGTTCTATAGTGGGAGTAGTTGGATATGGTTTGAAACCGTGAGACTACAACCAGGAAGTAATAGAGGCTAGAGTGAGAACAGAAAGCTGAGAGCCTTAGGAGTTGTGTCCTTGTGTTGCCTTTTCTGCTTACAGATAGATTGAAAAATCGTTAAGTTCTGGGATTCCTAAAAATCTGTGCTCAATTCATCATTTCTCTTATCGGAAAGAGCTATTAATGGGTCTTTCCATGTGTTATACCTTACCAATGGAGTTAAATATAAACAGTTCTTCCTTACTAGGAGTGTGTGATATAAATTGACCACCATGACTTGAATGAGCAAATATATTCAATTATATGCTAGTGACATTATGGAAATCCAGAGGTAAGTATGAATCTAGGGAATTCAGTACTGTCATGGATAGAGAAGACAGTTTTTGGATCTACCTCTGATTTGTTCTTAGTGTTCACTTTCTTTTCTGAACAAATACTTGAAGTTAACTATAATAAAGAAATGCAGTGGCTTTTTGCTTTCTCTTATTGAGATTAATTATACTTCAGCATGATTTTTTGAAATGTAAATGTGTTACTTGAAAAAATATTTATAGATTTATGACAGTGATTTTTTAACTTTTTTCACCCGGTTGCTCTAAGGAAGGATTTTATATCTTCCATTAACTTTTATGAGTTAATGTAACCATTCTTCTAATGTGGATGAATTATGTTATTTGATATTAAAACAGAAAAAATTTACACCCATCTCTCAATCTCTTTTTTGGTCACCAACAAGGTACATAATTAGATGTATGTCCTTTTCTTTTTTTTCTACTTCTTTATGCCTTCTATAGGGACTTAATCAGCTGGACAAAAATGGAGAATGGAAATGACTGTGGGTAACTTAGAGTAGTGGGTCTCACAGTTTTTAGTTTTAGGATCACTTTAGATTCTTAAAAGTTACTGAGAACCCTATGAACTTTTTTAAAGTATATATTTATTTATTTGCTTATTTACTTTGGCTGCACCAGGTCTTAGTTGTGGCATGCGGGATCTTTAGTTGCAGCATGCATACGAGCGAGATCTAGTTCCCTGACCGGGGATCCAACCTGGGCCCCCTGCATTGGGAGTGTGGAGTCTTATCCACTGGACCACCAGGGAAGTCCTGAGGACCCTACAAACTTTTATCTACCTGGGCTATATCTAGAAATATTGCCTTACTAGTAATTAAGCCAGAAAAATTTGAAATATTTATTAATCCACTTAAAAATAACAATAATAAATCCATTACTTGGTAACATAACATTTGATATGAAAAATAGCTATATTTTCCCAAACAAAACAAACTTAGTGAGAAAAGTGGCATTATTTTTCATTTTTGCATATCTCTACTATCTGGCTTAATAGAAGACAGTTGGATTCTTATATCTGCTTCTGTATTCAGTCTATTGTGATGAGTTTTTTGAATGAAGTATATGAAGAAAATCTGGATTCACACAGATATGAAGAAAATCTGGATTCACACAGATATGTTGTTGGAAAAAGTAGTATTTTAATAGCCTTTTCAGATAATTACTTCTTTAATACTACTCCAGAACTTGACAAGTAGTTTCTTAAAGGTTGGTTACAATGTGTTATTTGAAACTATATCAATGACCTTTTCATGCTTACATTAAAATCTATTGGTCTGGGCTTCCCTGGTGGCGCAGTGGTTGAGAGTCCGCCTGCCGATGCAGGGGACATGGGTTCATGCCTCGGTCTGGGAAGATCCCACATGCCGAGGAGTGGCTGGGCCTGTGAGCCATGGCCGCTGAGCCTGCGCGTCCGGAGCCTGTGCTCCACAATGGGAGAGGCCACAGCAGTGAGAGGCCCGCGTACCGCAAAAAAAAAAAAAAAAAAAATCTATTGGTCTGTCTGGCACTGTGAATGGATTTTTTACTCATATATGATTCTGTGACATCATGCATTGGAAAATACTGGTTCACTGAGTTATGCATATCTTCCAGATATTGACACCCTTCATTATATAATATTAAAAAAATTTCCATATGTTAATATCACCATTGATCTCATCAGAGGAATCTTTAAGTGCTGAGAAGCTGTCAATCTCATGGTGACAAATACAAGTTATCCAACATTTTGATTTTTGCTTGAGAGCTCAGATTTTATCATTGGCAACAAATTGACACTTTCCTTGAAGTGAAAGACTCCCTTAATTCATTTTTGAGAAGACGTCTGTCAAATACCCAAGTCTGAATAATCATAGTCAGTTCTTTAAAATAAATAGTGTTTCAGGATAAAAGCAGCTAGTTCAACTTGTAATTCAGCTGCACAAATACTTTTCTCAAGATAACCATCGTTCTTCACTATGCAGCAGCAGTTATGTGTATTTCCTAACTCATCACACAGAATATTAAGATGTGTTCTCAAGCGTTGAAATTTAATAAAATTAATGACTTTTACTGCTTTATCAAGGACATTCCTAAGTGAAACTGCCTTTTTATTTATTTTTTTTATAAACTGTGTGTTGCAGTGAAGAATTCAATGACTGCTAGTACCATTTGGCCCCATTGCCTTGATTCCCATTAAAGCACCAGCAATTTTGCCTACCATTGCTTCTACGTTATCAGCGCAAAAGTCAACACAGTGAAAAAGGTAAATCATGTTTTAGTATTATAATAAAAATAGTTTCGACTTGTTGGATCCTCTGAGGTCTTAGGACCCCCGGGGTCTAGAGAGCCACTGTGAGAACTGCTGTTAAACTGGAATGTAAGCTCCTTGAGGGCAAGGATTTTTCTCTCTTGTTCATTGATGTATCCCTTATACCTGGGCCTGCTGTAATCCTGGAACTTTTTAACCTATCTCAAGTGTTAGACCATTTGTTTTCTGAATCTGGGTCATCTTTGTTCACTCTCTCCTTTTGGTAGAGCACATCCTTCAGTACCTTCCTAAAAAAGGGTGAGTGTGAGGTGTAGTTTTGAGCCTTTGCATATCAGAAAATGTCTTTATTTTGATCTCATATTAGATCTATGATTGGGCTGAATATAGATTGTAGTTTGAAAATAATTTTCACTTAGAATTTTGAAGGCAAGTCACCATGGTTTGCTGTGTTGCTGCTGAGAAGCCCTGTGCCTTTTATTGTGATTCCCCATTTTTTTTATCTTTAGAAGTTTAGGATCTTCTTTGTATTCCTCATTTCTAAAGTTTTATGGGGTATGTCTGGTGTAAGTCTTTAAATTCATTGTCCCAGGGATTTAGGGCAATTCATATCTTTCAATTCTGGAAATTTTTTAAATTATTCTTTGGATATTTTTCTTTATCTCTTTTCTATGCTTTGTTTCTTTCTGGAATGCATATCAGTTAGATATTGGACTTCCTGGATTGATCCTCTTTTACCTTCTGTTTTTTTATCTTTTTATTTTTTTACTTTTCATGAGTGCTTTGATAGTATCTTCTAAGCCTATTGAATTTCTTAGAAATTATCATTTGTTTAAATTTTAAGCTTTGGGCTTCCCTGGTGGTGCAGTGGTTAAGAGTCTGCCTGCCGATGCAGGGGACACAGGTTCGTGCCCCGGTCCGGGAAGATCCCACATGCCGCGGAGCGGCTAGGCCCGTGAGCCATGGCTGCTGAGCCTGCGCGTCCGGTGCCTGTGCTTCGCAACGGGAGAGGCCACAACAGTGAGAGGCCCGCGTGTCGCAAAAAAAAAAAAAAAAAAAAAAAAAATTTAAGCTTTCTCTCCTGTTCTATGGATGTACCTCCTATTCTTGTTTGCTGGATCATCTTCTCATATATTTCTGAGGATATTAACTGATTTTTTTAAACATTTTCTGGCATGTTCCTGGTTTACTATGAGTTGCTTTTTTTTTTTTCTGTTTGGCTTCTGTCTCTCATGATGAAGTCTTTCATCACATGATTGATTTTCTTTTGTTGTATAATTACTAAAAAGTTAACAAAAAAAGTTTGTAGAAAAAAAGTTTACTGTGGGGAATTCCCTGGTGGTCCAGTGGTTAGGACTTCTTGCTCTCACTGCCAGGTGCCTGGGTTCAATCCCTGGTCGGGGAACTAAGATCCCACAAGCTGCATGGCGTGGCCAAAAAAAAAAAAAAAAGAAAACGTTTACTGTGTTCAAGGTTTGGGCTTGGTTATAATACTTTCATAATACTTATATATCTTCTTCCAGGTACTGTTTAGTTTTTGGAGAAAAGAATCCTATATCTGAATTCTTGGATCCAAGCACGCAAAGGGCTATAGTATTTACTGTTAGATTGTAGACTTTCACTTAATCCCTTTAACTTTTAGCTGAGCATCTCTCTGCCCTCTTTTACTGTGCCCCTGGACCTGGTGCTTCACTGTTTCATCATTTTTCCAAAATAAACCACCTCTCCTGCTGGGATTGGGGAATAGTAGTCACTTATCTGTGTTGGATGGCAGGGGGGACCTGGGAGATTACTTCTTTTACAGGCTTTCAACCAATTCCCTTGTTTTTTAGTTCTGTGTCTCATTGTGCCTGCTGTGGTATCTGGTGTCTCGAATTCCTGATCCTTTCTGATTTTTGCTATGTGAATTGGCTTTTCTCCTGTTGGAACTCTCTGCAGTTGCTTGATGTTCAGCTTTCTTAGCTCTAAATCCTGCATCTGTTTTTCATTTACTAAAAATTTGTTGACATATCTTGTCTACTGTTCCTGTTGTTTTCTCCTCTGGTCTCTTTATCCTTGTGCATTTATGCTTTTTTATCTTTTACTCTAATTTTAGTATTTGTTAAACCAGATAATAAATAAAAACTCATCTTAATTTATATGGTTATTTGTGGGTAAAGAAAATTCTTAACTGTTTAAAGGTGAAACCAAGAAAGAAAGAAAGAGACAGGAAATAAGAACAGTTAAATGATCACTATTACTCAATTATGTACAAATTTCTTAATGAAAATACACAGACACAGAGATGTGTGGTTACATATGGTATATAATAGATATATGGATATAAATATGTAAATGGATATTATATACACACATTTAAATATATATATGTATATATGTACATATATACTATATGTATATGTAGGATTTCCTAATCATAGTATTTTGAAAGCTGGAAAGGATCATGGTGATCTTATATGCAGTGCACTTTTGTTTTCAGTGAGGAAACTGGCTTAGATATGCTAGTGGTTTACTGAACATTTCAAAACCAAGTTTTCCCATTGTTTTGTTGAACTGTGAAATGTTAGAAATGTGAACAACTTTGAGGTTCAGAACTATATTTAAAGTCTAATTCTGGCTCCAGGTAAATAGCTTTAAGTCTTGAATTGAGTTATAATAGTGATTTTTCAACTTGTATTGCATTACAGTCAGGGAAGTGATGGCTCACCTGGTTCTGAAAGCAAAGTTGTAATTTAATGTATTGCTTTTTTTTTTTTTTTTTTCAGTATGTGGGCCTCTCACTGTTGTGGCCTCTCCCGTTGCGGAGCACAGGCTCCGGACGCGCAGGCTCACGGGCCCAGCCGCTCCACGGCATGTGGGATCTTCCCAGACCGGGGCACGAACCCGTGTCCCCTGCATCGGCAGGCGGACTCTCAACCACTGCGCCACCAGGGAAGCCCATATTGCTTTCTTTAGAGTAATGATATTTAACTTAATTTGAGTAAATATTAAAGGAAAGTGTGAGATTTTTGTTTATCTGATCCATGAAGTATTTATCCTAACTATTATATAAGATGGATCTTGCTTTTATGTGACATTGAAAGATAGCTAATATTTTAGTAAAAAAATAAAATTGTGTATGGAAATATAACTTAAAAGTAAGACAAGTAAGCTTCTTATAAGCTAAGTTAATGCCTAAATATAAAAACCTTATATTCTATTTCTGTAATTTTTTTCTTTTGTATACCAAATATACAAATATACCATAGCCATATAGAATATAATTAAAAAAGAGAAAATTTACCCAGTTTCCTCACTTAAATATTATCAGTTGTCTTCATTTTTGCTCTTACTTATTTATACATAGTTTCTTAAATTATAGTCTCTGTACATGCAGTTTTAAATAATGCTATAATGAATATCTTCATGAATATATCTTTTAAGAAAAACTTTCCAGATATATTCCTAGAAACAGGATTGCTTTGTCAGAAAAGCAGCAACATTTTTTTTTTTTTTCGGTACGCGGCCCTCTCACTGTTGTGGCCTCTCCCGTTGTGGAGCACAGGCTCCAGACGCGCAGGCTCAGCGGCCATGGCTCATGGGCCCAGCCGCTCCACGGCATGTGGGATCTTCCCGGACCGGGGCACGAACCTGTGTCCCCTGCATTGGCAGACGGACCCTCAACCACTGCGCCATCAGGGAAGCCCAGCAACATTTTTTTTTTTTTTTTTTTTTTGCTGTACGCGGGCCTCTCACTGCTGTGGCCTCTCCCGTTGCGGAGCACAGGCTCCGGACACACAGGCTCCGCGGCCATGGCTCGCGGGCCCAGCCGCTCCGCGGCATGTGGGATCCTCCGGGATCGGGGCACGAACCCGTGTCCCCTGCATCGGCAGGCGGACTCTCAACCACTGCGCCACCAGGGAGGCCCCCCAGCAACATTTTTATGACTCTTTATTTAAATTGCTTAATTGCTTTCTGGAAGGATTATATTACCACTTTATATAGATAGTAGTGTAAAGAGTTGGCTTCATTTTTGGTACTTTAGTTAACAGTACTTCATCAACTTTGGTACATTATTTAACATTTCCTCCCTCAAATTTCACAAGTGACGTTGATTCAGTTTGGTTTTTTAAAAAATTTATTTAACTTTTATTTATTTATCTTTGGCTGCGTTGGGTCTTCGTTGCTGTGCGTGGGCTTTCTCTCGTTGCAGCAAGTGAGGGCTACTCTCTGTTGTGGTGCGCAGGCTTCTCATTGCAGTGGCTTCTTCTGTTGTGGAGCACGGTCTCTAGGTGCGCAGACTTCAGTAGTTGTGGCATGCGGTCTCAGTAGTTGTGGCTCACGGGCTCTAGAGCGCAGGCTCAGTAGTTTTGGCGCACGGGCTTAGTTGCTCTGTCACATGAGGGATCTTTCCGGACCAGGGCTCAAACCCGTGTCCCCTTCATTGGCAGGCGGATTCTTAACCACTGCACCACCAGGGAAGTCCCAGTTTGTACATTGTTGATGGTTAATGAGGTCTTTTTTTAAAAAATATGTTTATTTATTTGGTTGCATCGGTCTTAGTTGTGGGAGGCAGGCTTCTTAGTTGTGGCAGGCAAACTCCTTAGTTGCAGCTCATGGGCTCCTTAGTTGTGGCTCGCTGGCTCCTTAGTTGTGGCATGCTGATTCTTAGTTGTGGCATGCTAATTCTTAGTTGCAGCATGCATGTGGGATCTAGTTCCTGGAACAGGGATTGAACCTGGGCCCCCTGAATTGGTAGCATGGAGTCTTAACCACTGTGCCACCAGGGAAGTCCTCCAGTGAGGTCTTATCCATTTAAAATTTTAGAATTTTCAGTTAGAAAAATGTAACTCTAAAAGATAATAAAATATCTTTTATCTTTAGGGAAATATGAGAATATAGGAAGTTGATCCCTAAACCAAATATCATATAATTAACAATAAATGCAACTTAAATTATGAGGAAATTGTTATAATGAACTGTCCTCAGGGCTGACTCTTTCTAGGAAACATTGAAAAAATTTAGGACAAGTTTACATTGTTCATAAATTGTAAAAACAGTTAACTGATAGAGCTAGAAGACTGTACTAGAGCTGTTTCTCGTCTTGTTAAGAAGACTTGTACATTTAAAATTTTACTTTAAGTAAGACAGTTAAATTTTTTTTTTTTTTTTTTTTTGAGGTACGTGGGCCTCTCACTGTTGTGGCCTCTCCCATTGCGGAGCACAGGCTCCGGACGCGCAGGCTCAGCGGCCGTGGCTCACGGGCCCAGCCGCTCCGCTCTGTGGGATCTTCCCGGACCGGGGCACGAACCTGTGTCCCCTGCATCGGCAGGCGGACTCTCAACCACTGCGCCACCAGGGAAGCCCTTGAATTTTTACATAGTTAAAAAAATTCCTGTATTGAATTTCATCCATTGTGCCATTATGTTAGAAATAATTTTCTTTGAATTTAAACCTGTAGAAATGGGACGCCGATCATCTGATACTGAAGAAGAAAGCAGAAGCAAGAGAAAAAAGAAACACCGTAGACGGTCTTCTTCAAGTAGTTCTTCAGATAGTAGAACATACAGCCGAAAGAAAGGTGGAAGGAAATCAAGGTCAAAGTCAAGATCTTGGTCCAGAGATCTTCAGCCTCGCTCGCATTCTTATGATAGAAGGTGACTTTCATAATTTTACTTATGTAGTAGTGAGAGTAACATTCTTTAGAGTTCGTATGTTTCTGTGCTTTTAATTTTTCTGGATAAAACACTTTTCTCTTTGTGGTTATATATTTATGAGTCTCAACCCCCAAAGGGTTTTGTTTTGTTTTGTTTTCCCCCAGGCCCAGTGCATGGGTCTTCATCCTTTGTCTATTCTTTGTAGATGGGAAGATACAAACTGGTATAGTTCTCATACCATATTAGTATCTGATAATATTTGGGAGGCAAGTAATATTTGATTATATTTTATTTCAGGCGCAGGCATCGATCGAGCAGTAGCTCTTCTTATGGCTCTAGAAGAAAACGAAGTCGAAGTCGTTCAAGGGGTCGAGGGAAATCCTATAGAGTTCAGAGGTCTAGGTCAAAAAGCAGAACAAGAAGGTATGCCATATCAGATATTTCTTGCTTTGTAACACACTGTCCCAAAATTTAGTGACTTAAAGCAATAATCATTTCTTTTTTCATAATTTACAGTTTTGACTGAGCTTAGCTAGCAGTTCTTCTGCTAGTCTCATCTGGGGTCACTTATGTGGTTCTAGTTATCTGATAGCTTGACTGAAACTGGATGGTCCAGTGTGGTGTCATACAGTATCTGGCATTTGGTGCTGGCTATTGGCTGTTGGCTGGGGGTCCCTTAGTTTCCCTGTGGCTTCTCATCCTCCAGTAGGAATGGCTGGGCTTTTTCACATGATAGAGGAAGTATTTCAAGAAGAACAGAAGTTGCAAAATCTCTTAAGGTCTAGCCTCAGAAATAACCCAGTGTGTTATGGAGTGAATGTTTGTGTTCCCCCTAAGTTCATATATTGAAGTCCCAAGCCCCAGTGAAACTGTATTTGGAGATAGTGTCTCTATGGAGGCAATTAAAGTTAAATAAGGTCAAAAGGGTGAGGTCCTAATCCAATAAGGCTAGTGGCCTTATAAGAAGAGAGAGAGAGATCTTTCTCTCTCTTTGAGCACATACTCAGAGGAAAGGCCATGTGAGGACACAGTGAAAAAGTGGCCATCTATAAACCAGGAAGAGAGCTCTTATCAGGAACCAGTCAGCTGGCATATTGATCTTTGACTTTATAACCTCTGTGAGAAATATGTTTCTGTTGTTTAAGCTGCCCAGTCTATGGTATTTTGTTTTTTTTTTGTTTTTTTTCTTTTTGTGGTATGCGGGCCTCTCACTGTTGTGGCCTCCCCCGTTGCGGAGCACAGGCTCCGGATGCGCAGGCTCAGCGGCCATGGCCCACAGGCCCAGCCGCTCCGCGGCATATGGGATCCTCCCAGACCGGGGCACGAACCCGTATCCCCTGCATCGGCAGGCGGACTCTCAACCACTGCGCCACCAGGGAGGCCCTGGTATTTTGTTATAGGAGCCTGAGCAGACGTGATGTCACTCCACCTGCATTTTCTGGCTGTGCTCAAGGGCAAATAATACAGAGCATAGCCTATCTGGAGAGGGTTGTATGTTTTGGATAATGCTAGAAAATATGGTTGAATCGGATGGGGACCATGGTATGGAGAGACTTGATAGAAGCAGGTATTCAGAAGTTATTGAAGGTTTTTGAGAAGAAGAGTGCTCGGATAAAAACAGCATTTTAGGAAGATCAGTTTCTTTTCTCTGTTTAGTTTTTCATTCTATTAGGCTCTAGTTGTGGGGGTAAATTAGCAGCCTGATTTTATTATCTGGGCATAAAATTCTATAAATCTCTCTGAATCTGAAGTTGGATAATAGGAGTAAGTCCAAATGTTTAAATTTTCTGGCCTTGTATTATTTGGCCTCAGCCTCCTCTCCTTTGTACACACAACATACATGCAAGCCATTCTGTGTTACATTCCTTTTGTTCTCCATCTATGTCTCTGAGTTGCTAGCTTTGTTTCTTTGAGCATGCTCTTTCTTCCAGTTTCTTATATTATCTCTACTTTGAGAAGTTTTCCTACCCTTTAGTGTTCAGTTCTATTTAATCTCTAATTTTCTTCTTCCTTAAATCCTTTTTTGATTTTTACCTTTCCACTCCCAAGTCAAATTTAATCCATCCTTTCTCTGACCCACCATCACAGTTGATTCCTGATTTGTAACAGTTACATTATGAATACTATGTTTTTGTTATTCTCATATATTGTAAACTCTTGCAGGGCAATCTCTTGGTATCTAACATAATGCCTTGCTTGTAGAAGCTGATTACCAGAAAACAACTTCAGTTGAAAATTTCCTGTCAGTGAGAGTAGAAATAATAATCCATGCTTTTGTATGGTCTTTTACATTTTGTAGAGTACTTTCGTACACACTTTATAAGTCAATGACATTTTGATTAGGAAAATACAAGTCACTCAATTCCAAGCATCAAGGTTTTAAGATGGGGAATTAAAGGCTTATGTAACCTTTGGAGGAGCTCAGGGAATTAGGGAAGCTATCACTGATTATTTTAGCCTAAGCGTGGAAGCTGCTTCTTTTCTTAGAAGTCACTGGAAATCTTAAGAACTCTGGGTTTGTAGCACCAAAGTGTGTGGTTCTCAAGAAACTACTTACCAGGAAGCTGCTTCTCTACCCAAGTATCTACCTATTACTTCCTCCAGAGGGGAATCTGGAGACGTTAATTTCTTCTCTTTTGCAGTGCAAGGAAGACTTTAAAAGGAATGGCAGTGGACATCTAGTCAGCAACAAATTATCCAGCACACATGCATTTTACTAAATGTTTTGAGTTTTGTAACTGTCAGGCTGTCATGCAGGGTAATACCTTCATTTTGTATATGAGGAAGCAAGTTCAGAGGTTTATTCAAGACAGCAACTTCTCAGCCTCTTGCATCGACACTTCTGCATTTAACTGCAATAACTAAATAATCTGGAGACACTGAAAAGTCCTAAATTTTGAGAAAATACTTTATCCATGTTTTATACACAACATTATTTTGGTAATGTATTTTAGGAATTTATTCTTCAAAATGTTCAAACTAAAGAGTTTCTAGGTTAATCTTGGTTTAAGAAGAAAATTGAACAACTCATTCTTTGAACAGTTTAGTTAATTAAGACTTTAATTTAAGTAAAGAAGTTGTAAGTACATTCGTTCCTTAATATGTGCAGGGGATTGATTCCAGGACCTGCTGCAGGTACCCAAATCTGAGGATTCTCAGGTCCCATAGTTGGCCTTCCGTATCCACGGTTCCGGATCTACATATCCAACCAACTGTGGATCGTGTAGTATTGTCATATTTTCTTTAAAGTTTTTATTTATTTATTTATTTATTTATTTATTTATGGCTGTGTTGGGTCTTCGTTATTGTGCGTGGTCTTTCTCTAGTTGCGGAGAGCGGGGGCTACTGTTCACGTGGTTCGCGGGCTTCTTGTTGCTGCGGCTTCTCTTGTTGCAGAGCACGGGCTCTAGGCACGTGGGCTTCAGTAGTTGTGGCTCGCATGCTCAGTAGTTGTCACTTGCATGCTCTAGAGCACAGGCTCAATAGTTGTGGTGCACGGGCTTATTTGCTCCATGACATGTGGGATCTTCCCGGACCAGTGCTTGAACCAATGTCCCCTGCACTGGCAGGCGGATTCTTAACACTGCACCACCAGGGACATCCCTTTTTTTAAGTTTTTATTTTACATTGGAGTATAGTTTTATTTTTTCATTTTTTTGTTTATTAATTTTATTTTTGGCTGCATTGGGTCTTCATTGTTGTGAGCGGGCTTTCTCTAGTTGTGGCGAGCAGGGGATACTCTTCGTTGCTGTGTGTGGGCTTCTCATATTGGTGGCTTTTGTTGAACAGCATGGGCTCTAGGTGTGCGGGCTTCAGTAGTTGTGTCACGTGGGCTCAGTAGTTGTGGCTCACGGGCTGTAGAGCGCAGACTCAGTAGTTGTAGTGCACGGGCTTAGTTGCTCCGTGGCATGTGGGATATTCCCGGACCAGGGCTTGAACCCGTGTCCCCCGCATTGGCAGGTGGATTCTTTTTTTTTTAATTTTATTTATTTATTTTTGGCTGTGTTGGGTCTTCGTTTCTGTGCAAGGGCTTTCTCTGGTTGCGGCAAGTGGGGGCCACTCTTCATCGCCCTGCGTGGGCCTTTCACTATCGCGACCTCTCTTGTGGAGCACAGGCTCCAGACGCACAGGCTCAGTAATTGTGGCTCACGGGCCTAGTTGCTCCGCGGCATGTGGGATCTTCCCAAACCAGAGCTTGAACCTGTGTCCCCTGCATTGGCAGGTGGATTCTTAACCACTACTCCACCAGGGAAGCCCTTGGAGTATAGTTGATGGACAACGTTGTGTTAGTTTCAGGTGTACAGTAAAGTGATTCAGTTATACATCTACATGTATCTGTTCTTTCTCAAATTCTTTTCCCATTTAGGTTGTTATATAATATTGAGCAGAGTTTCCTGTGCTATACAGTAGGTCCTTGTTGGTTATCCATTTTAAATATAGCAGTGTGTACATGTCAGTCCCAAACTTCCTAACTATTCCTTCCCCCCACCTTTTCCCTGGTAACCATAAGTTCAGTACTGCAGTATTTATTGAAAAAAAATCCACGTATAAATGGACCCTCACAGTTCAAACCCATGTTGTTCAAGGGTTAACTGTAGTGAGTTTTTCAAAGAAAAAGTACTATGTGATTCTAAATTTACAGGTATGTTGTTAATGATCTCTGTGCTTTTTAATAGCAAAGTGATTTCAGTCATGCAAAGTCAAATACTTTCACAAAACTTTGTTGTTACATGTCTAAAAAACAAGATGAAGCATGTTTTGAGGGATGGCAGAAGGAGGGAAATCAAATGTGTGAAGTTGCTGCAAGTTCCGTGGATAAGTTATAGAGTAATTTGATGATTATGCTTTTTAGTATAGTTTCTGTATTCTTCTTGAAGTACTCAAGTTGTGACATGTATCATGTCACTTCCTTTTACAACAGTAAGAAACCTACTATTATTCACAGTATATTTACTTTTTTCCTCAATTCTAGGATACACAGAAAGTAGTTACAAAATTGCTGATATGTACCACTTTGAAAAACAAACTTACAGAGTCACATATTTTTTATGGTTCTTTTTATCTCTACTCTGGGGTATTTGGTTCTCCTCTCCACTTTATTATGGTTAGTTTCTTTGAAGAGTTAGGTTCATTTGTTTCTGTTTATATTTCATTTAAAATTTTTTTATCCCCTAAGTTTTTAAATTGTATTTACTTTTTGGTCCCCCCGCCTTTATTTTAGTATGTGAAACATTAACATGGTTCCAAAAGACAGCACTATAAAAGGTGTGCACGGAGAAGTATCATGCCCCTTTATACCTTCTATCCTTTTCCTAACCACCTCCTAGAACTAATCCTATTAGTTTGTGTTTTAGCTTTCCTCCGTTTCTTTTTAAACAAAGTAGTGGTTATATCTATGGCATACTATAGATACTCTTTGAACTTTGCTTTTTCTATTTACTAATATATCTTGGAAATCACTATATCAATTAATAGTACTCTTACTCATTTTTTATAGCTGCTTATTGTACTTCATTGTGTGAATGTATCATGATTTGTTTAGCCAGTTTCCTAGGTATGGACCTTAAAGACAGTGCCAAAATTTTACAGTTACTAAAAAGCTGTCATGAATAACCTGGTGCTTGATTATTTTTGTATTGTTGGAGGTGTATCTTCAGGGGAAATTCCTAGAAGTGGGATTGCTGAATCAAAAGGTAAATAAGTTTGTGATTTTGTTGGAAATTGCTGAATTCCTCTCAGTAATGTAAGAGAGTTCTGTTTCCTCACAGCCTTAGTGACAGAATGTCATTTTTATTTTTTATTTGATTTTATTTTTTAATTGAAATTTATTTATTTTTTACTAATTATGATTAGTTTTATTTTACTTGAAGTATAATTGACTTACAATATTATATTAGTTTCAAGTGTAAAACATAGTGATATTTTTATGTGTTATATCATTTTATACATTTTATACAAAATGATCACCACAGTAAGTCTAGGTCTGTCACCATACAAAGTTATAACAATATTACTGATTATATTTCTTATGCTGTACTGTTATAGTTCCTTGACTTATTTTGTAACTGGAAGTTTGTTCCTGTTAATCTCCCTCACCTATTTCACTCATCCCCCACAACCCCCTCCCCCTAGCAACCATCAGAGGGTTGGTTGTATGTGAATCTGTTTCTGTTTTGTTATGTCTGTTCATTTGTTTTGTTTTTTAGGTTTCACATATAAGTGAAATCGTATGGAATTTGTCTTTTTCGGTCTGACTTATTTCACTTAGCATAATACCCTTTAGGTCCAGGTTGTTACAAATGGCAAGATTTCATTCTTTTTTATGGCTAAGGAATAGTCCATTATATATATGTATGACATCTTTATTCATTCATTTATCCATGGACACTTAGGTTGCTTCCATGTTGGCTATTGTAAATAATGCTGCAGTGAACAAAGGGGTGCATATATCTTTTTAAATTAGTGTTTTTGTTTTCTTGGGAAAATACCCAAAAGTGGAATTGCTGGATTGTATGGTAGTTCTATTTTTAATTTTTTTGAGGAACCTCCATACCATTTCCCATAGTGCCTGTATCAATTTACATTCCCACCAACAGTGCACAAAGGTTCCCTTTTCTCTACATCTTTGCTAACACTTGTTATTTGTTGTCTTTTTGATAATAGCCATTCTGACAGGTGTGAGGTGATATCTCATTGTTGTTCTAATTTGCATTTTCCTCATGATTAGTGATGTTGAACATCTTGTCATGTGGCTGTTGGTCATCTGTATGTTTTCTTTGGAAAAATGTCTGTTCAGGTCCTCAGCTCATTTTATAATCGGTTATTTGTTTTTTTGATGTTGAGTTGTATGAGTTCATTGTATATTTTGGATATTAACCCATTATCAGATATATCATTTGCAAATATCTTCTGCCATTCAGTAGGCTGCCTTTTGGTTTTGTTGATAGTTTCCTTCACTATGCAAAAGCTTTTTGGTTTGATATAGTCCCATTTGTTTATTTTTGCTTTTGTTTCCCTTGCTTAAGGAGATGTGTCCAAAAAATATTGCTAAGACCAATGTTGAAGAGCATACTGCCATTTTCTTCTAAAAGTTGTATGGTTTCAAATCTTAAATTTAAGTCTTTAATCTATTTTGAGTGTATGTTTGTGTATGGTGTGAAAAAGGAGTCCAGTTTGATTCTTTTGCATGTAATTGTCCAGTTTTCCTAGCACCATTTATTGAAGAGATTGTCTTTTCCCTATTGTATGTTCTTACCTTCTTTGTTGTAGATTAATTACCCATGTTAAGCGTGGGTTCATTTCTGGGCTGTGTATACTGTTCCATTGAGCTATGTGTCTGTTTTTTTGCTAGTACCATACTGTTTTGGTTACTTTTGCTTTGTAGTACAGTTTGAAAGCAGGGAGCGTAATACCTTCTTCTTTGTTCTTCTTTCTCAAAATTATTTTGGCTCTTTGGGGTCTTTTGTGTTTCCATACAAATTTTAGAATTATTTGTTCTAGTTTTGTGAAAAATGTCATGTGTATTTTGATAGGGATTGCATTGTATGTCGTCTTTTGAAAACTCTTTGTCCAGATCTTCTGTCCCTTTTTTAATTGGATTGCTTGTTTTTTGCTATTGAGTTATATGAGTTTTTTTTTCTTTTTTCCCCCTCTTTTTTAAAAAAATTGAAGTATAGTTGATTTACAATGCTGTGCCAATCTCTGCTGTACAGCAGAGTGACTCAGTTTATACTCATATAGACATGCTTTTTTTTATATTCTTTTCCATTATGGTTTATCACAGGATATTGAGTATAGTTTCCTGTGCTATACATTAGGACTTTGTTGTTTATCCATTCTAAATGTAATAGTTTGCATCTACCAACCCCAAACTCCCAATCCATTCCTCTCCCTCCCCACCTCCCCTTTGGCAATCACAAGTCTGTTCTCTATGAGTCTGCTTCTGTTTTGCAGAGAGTTTCATTTGTGCCATATTCTAGATTCCACATATACATGATATCATACAGTATTTGTCTTTCTCTTTCTGACTTACTTTACTTAGTATGATAATCTCTAGTTGCATCCATGTTGCTGCAAATGGCATTATTTCATTCTTTTTTATGGCTGAGTAGTATTCCATTGTATACATGTACCACATCTTCTTTATCCATTCATCTGTTGATGGACATTTAGGTAGTTTCCATGTCTTGGCTATTGTGAACAGTGCTGCTATGAACATAGGGGCTCATGTGTCTTTTTGAATTGTAGTTTAGTCTGGGTATATTCCCAGGAGTTGGATTGCTGAATCATATGGTAATTCTATTTTTAGTTTTCTGAGGAACCTTCACACTGTTTTCCATAGTGGCTGTACCAACTTACATTCCCACCAGCAGTGTAGGAAGGTTAGCTTTTCTCCACACCCTCTTCAATATTTGTTATTTGTAGACTTTTTAATGATGGCCATTCGGACTGGTGTGAGGTGGTACCTCACTGTAGTTTTGATTGGCATTTCTCTAATAATGAGTGATGTTGAGCATCTTTTCATGTGCCTACTGGCCATCTGTATGTCTTATTTGGAGAAATGTCTATTAAGGTCTTCTGCCCATTTTTTGATTGGGTTGTTTGTTTTGTTGTTGTATGAGCTGTTTGTATACTTTGGAGATTAAGCCCTTGTCTGTCGCATCATTTGCAGATATTTTCTCCCATTCAGCAGGTTGTCTTTTCTTTCTTTTTTTTTTTCTTTAATGGTTTCCTTTGCCATGCAAAAGCTTGTAAGTTTGATTAGGTTCCATTTGTTTATTTCTATTACCTTAGGAGACTGCCCTAAGAAAACATTGGTATGATTTATGTCAGAGAATGTTTTGCCTGTGCTCTTTTCTAGGAGTTTTATGGTATCATGTCTGTGTTTAAGTCTTTAAGCCATTTTGAGTTTTTTTTTTTTTTTTGTGCATGTTGTGAGGGCGTGTTCTAACTTCATTGACTTACATGCAGCTGTCCAGCTTTCCCAGCACTACTTGCTGAAGAGACTGTCTTTTTCCCATTTTATATTCTTGCCTCCGTTGTTGAAGATTAATTGACTGTAGGTGTGTGGGTTTATTTCTGGGCTCTCTATTCTGTTCCATTGATCCATATGCCTGCTTTTGTCCCAATACCATACTGCTTTGATTACTGTAGCTTTGTAGTACTGTAAAAATATGGAACGCTTCACAAATTTGCGTGTCATCCTTGTGCAGAGACCATGCTAGTCTTCTCTGTATCATTCCAGTTTTAGTATATGTGCTGCTGAAGCAAGCACCGTATGAGTTTCTTATATACAGTTGACCCTTGAACAACACCGGTTTGAACTGCAAGGGTCCACTTATACGTCATTTTTTCCCAATACATATGTACTGCGGTACTACACTGTTGAGTTTGGTTGAATCTGTGGATGTGGATCTGGGGATGTGGAGGGTTGAAAGTTATATGAGGATTTTTGACTGTGGCGGGGAGGGAGGAGTTGATACCCCAACCCCTGAGTTCTTCAAGAGTCATCTGTATTTTGGATATTAATTTGTTACTAGGTATGTGATTTACACATATCTTCTCCCATTCAGTACATTGTCTTTTCATTTTATTGATAGCTTCCTTTGCTGTGCAGAAACCTTTTCATTTAATGTAGCCATATTTGTTGATTTTTGCTTTTGTTGTCTATTCCCAAAAACCATTGCCAAGACTTAGGTCAAGAATATTTTCCCCTATGTTTTATTCTAGGAGTTTTGTGGTTTCAGGTCTTATGTTTAAGTCTTAAATCCATTTTGAGTTCATTTTTGTGTATGGTGTAAGATAGTGGCCCAGTTTCATTCTTTTACACATAACTATCCAGCTTTCTCAACACCATTTATTGAAGAGAGTATTTCCTCATTGTAGTCTTGACTTCTTTGATGTAAATTAATTGATGATATGCACATGGGTTTATTTCTGAGCTCTCTAATCTGTTCCATTGATCTATGTGTCTGTTTTTATGCCGAAACCATATTGTTTTGAATGCTTTGTAATATAGATTGAAATCAGGAAGCATGATTCCTCCAGCTTTTTCTTTTTTCTCAAGATTGTTTTGGCTGTTTGGTGTCTTTTGTGGTCCATACAAATTTTAGGATTGTTTGTTCTAATTCTGTGAAAATGCCATTGGAATTTTGATAGAGATTGCATTGAATATGTATATTATGTTTGGTAGTATGGATTATGTTAATTTTATACCCTGATGCCTTACTCAATTCTGTTATTGCTTGAGTTTTAGCATTGATTCTCTATGGCTTATCAGATACACTATCATGTTGTCTGCAAATAGAAATAGTTTTACTTCTTTCCAATTTTTATTCTTCTGTTTGCTTTCTCTCATCTAATTGCATTGGCTTTTACTTCCAATAAAATATTGAATACCAGTGGAGGTGATATATATCCTTGTCTTTTTCCTGATTTTAGTATAAAAGCTCCTAGTGTTTCCTTATGAAGAAATATACTGGCTCTGGGGCTACAGTATATATATTTTGTTATGTTAAGAGAGGATCTATCACTTTGTTTTTGTTTTTTTCCAGGAATGGATATTGAATTTTGTTGAAGGCTTTTTCATCATCTGTGGATAGAATCAAGTTTTGTTTTGTTTTTTTCCCTTAGATCTATTAAGGAACTAATCTTGCTTTTCTGGAATAAATCTCAATTGGTCTTGGTGTAGTATTTTCTTGATGTGGGATTCTGTTCACTAATTTTTAAGTTTAGTACTTTTATAGTCATACGTGATGTTGGTATTTTTTTTACATCATGTTTATCAGTTATTCTCTTATCATTATTCTTGCTTCATACAAAGATTTGGTAAGTTTTCCTTCATTTTTAATGCTCTGGAACTATTTGTGGAGCATTGGGATTGTCTGGTATTCAGAGTTTTGGTAGATTTGTGAAACCATCTGGGCCTGGTGCTTTTTTTGTTGAATGGTGCATTGATAACTTTGTTTCTTCAACAGAAATTGGTCAATTTAAACTTTATATTTCTCATAGGTTTAATTTTGGTAAACTATTTTTCTAGTATATTACCTATTTAATCTATATTTTGAAATTTATTTGCCTATAAGTCTGCAAAGTAGTTTCTTATGGTTTAAACATTTTTTCTTCTGTTTCAATGCTTATTTTTCTCTTGTCATTTATTATGTTGTTTACCTATGCTTTCTCCTTTGCTTTATTAAGTTGGATGGTTGATTATCTATTTTGTTAATGTAAAAGAAATCATTTTGATTTATTATTTAGATCTTTTTCTCCATTTTCTACCTTATTAATTTCTGCTTTTATCCTTCTTTTCTGCTTTGTGCTTTCTTTGGTGTACTTTATTATTCTTTTTCAAGTGTTTTGAGCTGCTAATTTATGTATATTTGTATTTCATTTCTATTGATAAGAGTGTTTAAGTGTATGGATGTTCTTTTAATCACTGCTTTAAATATATCCCTTAGTTTATTTCAACATATTTTTATGAGAAATTTCAAGCATACAGCAAAATTGAGTTTTACAGTGAAGACCCATATATCCACCACCTAGATATTACCATTACCATTTTATTTACTTTATCACATATCTATCCATTTATCTATTTCTCTCACTATCCATTAATTTATCCTAATTTTTTGATGCATTTCCAGTTTCAGGCATCAGTAGGCTTTCCCCTTAAATACTTCTGCATACTTATGAGTAAGTAGAGTTCAGTATTCCTTTATAAATTTTTCTTTTTTTAAAAAAATTATTTACTTATTTATATTTGGCTGTGTTGGGTCTTATTGCCACGTGTGGGCTTTTCTGTAGTCATGGCGAGCAGGGCTACTCGTTGTTGCAGTGCACGGACTTCTCATTGCGGTGGCTTCTCTTGTTGCGGAGCACAGGCTCTAGGTGCACAGGCTTCAGTAGTTGTGGCTTGTGGGCTCTAGAGCACAGGCTCAGTAGTTGTGGCACAAGGGCTTAGTTGCTCCGCAGCATGTGGGATCTTCCCAGACCAGGGATCAAACCTGTGTCTCCTGCATTGGCAGGTGGATTCTTAACCACCGTGCCACCAGGGAAGTCCCTAAATTTTTCCTTTTGAAAACAAAACTTTGACATTTTTCTTTGAGGCAAAATTTATATACATTGAAATGCACAAATTCTAAGCATACACTTGCTGTGTTTTGATGCATGTATATACCTTCCAAAATATATTACCATTACCCCAGAAAGTTCCCTTATAATTTTTGACAATTAATTCTTGCTTACATTCTCCTTAGAGGTAACCACTGTTTTGACTTTTTTTCTACTGTAGATTAGTTTTCATGAGTGTTAAAAATTTTTATTCAGCATGATACATTTTGAGATTCATTCATGTTGTTGTGTATGTCAGTAGTTCATTCCTTTTTATTGTTGAATAGTATTCTATTGTATGGATATGTTACTTTTTTTCTAGAATTTTATGTATATATAATCACATAGTAGTGGTATTTTACATAGTAGTGATATTTTACGTGTGGCTTCTTACAGTAAGCATAATGCTTTGATGTACATATCATTACTTCATTCCTGTTTATTGCTAGTAGTGAACTACCACAGTTGATTTTTTTCTTGTTATGGACTCCTGGGCTATTTCTGGGTTGGGCTATTATGAATAAAGCTACTATAAACATTTCTTTTACACGTCTTTTTTGTGGATATCTATATTCATTTCTCTTAAGTGAAAATCTAGTAATGGAACTTCTGAGTCATTGTGTAGGTGTCTGTTTTAGTTTTATAAGAAAAAAAATAGCTTTCCAAATGATTTTTTATGGCTGTATCATTTTATATTCCCACCAAAAATGTATATGAGTTCTAGTTACTTACAGATTCACCCACACTTGGTGTGTTAGTCTTATTAATTTTAGCCAAAGTGGGGGGCTTGTAGTGCCATTTCATGGTTTTAATTTGCATTTATAATTTTAGCTTTTTTGTTTATATCTATGGTGCATTCAAATGATTTTTTTAATTGTAAAAAACACATAAATTATAATTTTAAACAAATTTTCAAGGTATATTTTAGTATTGTTATCTGTATGCACACTGTTGTACAGAATATTTCTAGAACTCTTTCATCTTCTGTGACAGAAATTCTAAACCCTTGGAACAACAACTCCCAGTTTCCCCCTCCTCCCCTGTCTTGGCAATCACCATTCTACTTTGTTTCTATGAGTTTGATTGCATCAGACAACTCATATATAAGTGGGATCGTGCAGTGTTTTGTCTTTTTTTATTTTCTTATTTCACTTAGCATAATGGCCCAAGTTTCATCTATATTATAACACAGGACAGGATTTCCATCTTTTTCAAGGCTGAATATTATTCCATTTTCGTATATACCACATTTTCTTTATGTGTTTATCCACTGATGGACACTTAAATTGTTTCCACATCTTGGATATAGTGAATAATGCTGCAGTGCAGATGGGTGTGCCAATATTTCTTCAATATCCTGCTTTCAGTTCTTTTTGGTTATATATTCAGAAGTGGGATTGCTGAATCCCTATGGTAGTTCTATTTTTAATTTTTTGAGGAACCTCCATACTGTTTGCATAGCTGCTTGCACTATTTTACAATCTAACCAACAGTGCACAAGGGTTCCAATTTCTTCACATACTTGCCAACACTTAATTTTTCTTTTTTTTTGATAGTCACATCCTAACAGGTATAATGTGGTATCTTTGTTTTTGATTTGCATTCTGCTGTTGATTTAGTAATGTTGAGAATCTTTTCATATTCCTGTCAGCCATTTACACATCTTCTTTGGAGAAATGTTTATTTGAGTTTTTTTTTTTACCAATTTTTAATCTGGTTATTTGTTTTTTTGTTTATGAGTTGTAGGGATTTTAAAATATATTCTGTATATTAACCCCTTACCTGAGCTATGGTTTGGAGATATTTTCTACTATTTGATAGATTGTCTTTTTACTCTGTTGATTGTTTCCTGTACAGAAGTTTTAAGGTTTGATGTAGTCCCATTTATCTAATTTTTCTTTTAAACCTGTGCTTTTGGTGTCATATGCAAGCAATAATTGACCATTTCAATGTCATGATGCTTTTACCCTTTCTTCTAGGAGTTTTATAGTTTTAGGTATGCTTAGCTCTTTAATCCATTTGAGTTAATATTTATATATGGTGTTAAGAAAAGGGTCCACCTTCATTCTTTCGCATGTGAATATACAGTTTTCCCAACATTTGTTGAAAAGGCTCTCATTTCTCCATTGTGTAGTCTTGTCACCATTGTTGAAGATTATTTTACCATATACACAAGGGTTATTTTTGGGCTCTCTTTTCTGTTCTCTTTGTCTATATGTCTGTCTGTATGCATATATCGTACTTTGATTACTGTAGCTTTGTAATATATTTTGAAATCAGGAAGTATGAGGCCTCCAGTCTTGTTCCTTCTCAAGATTGTTTTGGCTACTTTGGTCCTTTGAGATTCCATATCAATTTCAGAGTTTTTTTTTTTCTGTTTCTGCAAAAAATGCCATTTGGGTCTTGATAGGAATTGCTTTGAATCTGTAGATAGCTTTGGTAGTATGGACTCCTGCGAAGGTTTAACAGTATTAAGACTCCTGCTTCCTTGGTTAAGTTTATTCCTAAATTTTTTTTTTTTTAATGTTACTGTAAGTGGGATTGTTTTCTTAATTTCCTTTTCAGATTGCTCATTGTTAGTATATAGAAATGCAAATTATTTTTGACTGTTGATTCTGAATTTATTAGTTCTAACATTGTGTGTCTGTGTGTAATCTTAGGATTTTCTACATATAAGATCATGTCATCTGTGAACAGAGGTATCTTTCCAATTTGGATGCTGTTTATTTCTTTTTCATGCCTAATTGCTCTGGCTAAGAATTCTAGTACTGTGTTGAGTAGAAGTGGTGAGTGTGGGAATCTGTCTTGTTCCTGAATTTAGAGGGAAAATCTTTCAGTTTTTCACTGTTGGGTATGATGTTATTCCTGGGTCTTTTTTTTTTATAAATTTATTTATTTTATTTATTTATTTTTGGCTGCACTGGGTCTTCATTGCTGCGCACGGGCTTTCTCTAGTTGCGGTGAGCGGGGGCTACTCTTTGTTGCGGTGCGCAGGCTTCTCATTGCAGTGGCTTCTCTTGTCGCGGAGCACGGGCTCTAGGCACACGGGCTTCAGTAGTTGTGGCACACGGGCTCAATAGTTGTGGCGCACAAGCTCTAGAGAGCAGGCTCAGTAGTTGTGGCACACAGGCTTAGCTGCTCCACAGCATGTGGGATCTTCCCGGACCAGGGCTTGAACCCGCATCCCCTGCATTGGCAGGCGGATTCTTAACCACTGCGCCACCAGGGAAGTCCCTTCCTGGGTCTTTTATATATGACCTTTCTTATGTTGGGGTACTTCTGTTCCTAATTTGTTGACTGTTTTTATCATGAAAAGGTGTTGAACTTTATGAAATGATTTTTTTCTACATCAGCTGAGATGATCACGTGTTTTGGTTTTTTAAAATATTTATTTGGCCGTGTCAGGTCTTAGTTGCGGCACGCAGGATCTTTTGTTGTGGTGTGCGGGCTTCTCTCTAGTTGTGGTCTGCAGGCTCCAGGGCACGTGGGCTCTCTAGTTGTGGCGCGTGGGCTCTCTAGCTGTGGCACGTGGGCTCCAGAGCGCGTGAACTCAGTAGTTGCGGTGCGCAGGATCTCTAGTTGTGGCCCATGGGCTCTAGAGTTTGTGGGCTTAGTTACCCTGAGGCATGTGGAATCTTAGTTCCCCGACCAGGGATCAAACCCGCATTGCCTGCGTTGGAAGGCGGATTCTTAACCCCTGGGCCACCAGGGGAGTCCCAATCATGTCTTTTTTTTGTTCTCCATTCTGTTAATGTGGTATATTGCATTTATTGATTTTTGTATATTTAATGTTCTTTTCATTCAAGGGATAAATCCCATTTGGTTGTGCTGTATAAGTGTTTTAATGTGCTGCTGAATTTGGTTTGGTAGTGTTTTGTTGATCTTTTTGTATCAATGTTACTCATGGATATTCATCTTTAGTTTTATTTTCTTGTGTTATGGTTGTATGTCTTCGGTATCAGGGTTATAATGATGGCTTATAACATGAGTTTGGAAGTGTTCCCTCCTCTTCAATTTTGAGAGGGATTGGCATTGTTATTTAAATGTTTGGTAAAATTCTCCAGTGAAGCTATCTGGTCCTGAGCTTTTATTTGTTGGGAGGTTTTTTATTGCTGATTCATTCTCCTTGCTTCAGATTTCTTATTTCCTTATGATTTAGTCATAGTAAATTATATATTTTTAGAAATTTATTCATTTTTTCTGTTATTTAATTGGTTGGTGTATAATTGTTCATAGTAGTTTCATAATCCTTTTTATTTCTTTTATTATATTTTGTTCTTTTTTTAGTTCTTTGAGTTGTAAAGGTAGGTTGTTGGTTTGAGACTTCTGGCCTTTTTTAAAGATAGGCATTTCCTGCTATATACTACCCTGTTAGGACAGCTTTTGTTGCAACCCATAAGTTTTGGCATGTTGTGTTTTCATTTTCATTTTTTCTCAAGATATTTTCTAATTTCCCTTGTGATTTCTTTTTTGACCCATTGGTTTTTTTCAAGAGTATGTTGTTTAATTTTTACATATTTATGAATTTCCCAGTTTTTCTGCTGCTTTTGTTTCATTCAAGTTTCTTTTTATTGTGCTCAGAAAAGATACTTTGTATAATTTCAGTGTTTTAAAATTTGTTAAGAGTTATTTTGTGACCTAACACGTGATCTATCCTTCAGGAATGTTCCATGTACAGTTGTGAAGAATGTGTATTCTTTTGCTGTTGGGTGGAGTGTTTTGTATATGTCTGTGAGGTGCAGTTGATCTACAGTGTTGTTCAAGTCTTCTGCTTACTTATAGATATCTTCTGTTTGGTTGTTCTATCCATGTGGAAAGTGGGTTATTGAAATCTATTCTTGTTGTGTTACTCTGTATTTTTCCTTCAATTCTGTCATTGTTTCATATATTTGAGTAATCTGTTATTAAGTATATATATATTCATAGCTGTTATATTTCCCTAGTGAATTGACCCTTTTATTATTGCATAATATCTTTTTTTCGAGGTTTTGACACTTATGAATAAAGCTGTTTTAAATATCTGTGTGGAGATTTTTGTGCGGACATATGTTTTCAACTCGTTTGGGTAAATACTAAGGGGTGGAATTGCTGGATCATATGGTAAAAGTATGTTTAGCCTTCTGAGAAACTGCCAGACTGACTTCTGAAGTGGCCGTACCATTTTGCATTCCCAGGAGTAAATGAGAGTTCCTGTTGCTCCACATACTTAACAGCATTTGGTGTTGCCAGTTTTCCAGGTTTGGGCCATTTGAATAGGTTTTTAGTGGTATCTCATTGTTATTTTAATTTGTATTTCCCTGATGACATATGATGTGGAACATCTTTTCATATGCTTATTTGCCATCTTTGGTGTGTTGTCTCTTAAGGGCCATATTGTAGTTGGGCTGCTCGTTTTCTTATTTTTGACTTTTAAGAGTTCTTTGAATATTTTAGGTAACAGTCCTTTATCAGATGTGTTTTTTTGCAAATATTTTCTCCCAATCTGTGGCTTGTTGTTTTATTTTCTGATGTCCTTTGCAGAGTAGATTTTTAAAAAAATTATACTGATATTTTTAAGGGAAAAATATGTGGCATTTTCAAACTACATTTTGTAAAAAATTTCAAAATTCTTAAATCATTTGAAATATTTCCATTGTTCTTTAAATATATTTTTTTCTTGTCATAAGTTTTAAGATCTATTTTCTTTGCAACTTTTCAAATATACAATACAGATTATTCATTTTCGTCACCGTGCTGCATATTACATCCCCATGTTTTAATTATCTTATTGCTGGAACTTTGTACCTTTTGATCCCCTCCACATACTTTTAAGAAGCTTTAAATTTTAACGATGTCCATCTTTATCAATTATTTATTTCATGGATCATGCCTTTGATGATATATTTAAAAAGTATACATATCCAAGGTTATCTAGGTTTTCTCCTATGTTCTAGGTGTTCTGTAGTTTTATGTTTTAAACTTAGGCCTGTAATCCCTTTTGAGTTAATTTTTGTGAAAAATATAAGGTCAATGACAAGGTTCATTGTTATACATGTGAATGTCCAGCTGTTCCAGCACCATTTGTTGAAATGAGTATCTTTACTTCATTGTATTGCTTTTGCTCCTTTGTCAAAGATCAGCTGACTGTTTTTATGTGGGTCTATTTTTGGGCTCTTTGTTCTGTTCCATTGATTTATTTGTGTGTTCTTTTGCTGATACCATATTGTCTTGATTACTATAGTTTTCTAGGAAGTCTTGGAGTTGAGTAATGTCAGTCCTCCAACTTTATTGTTTTCCTTCAATATTGTGTTGGCTATTCTGGGTTTTTGCCTATCCATATAAACTTTATAATCAATTTGTTGATATTTACAAAATAACTTGTGGGGATTTTGATTTGGATTGCATTGAATCTAGAGAGCAAGCTGGGAAGAATCATTGTTTTGACAGTATTGAGTCTTCAAATCTATGAATATGGAGTATCTCTTTCTTTAGTTCTTTGATTTTGTTCGTCAGAGTTTTGTGATTTTTCTCAAATAAATATTGTATATACTTTGTTAGATTTATACCTAAGTACTTCTTCTTCTTTTTTTTTTTGGTGCTAATGTAAATGGTATTGTTTTAATTCTACTTGTTTATTGCTGGTAAATAGAAAACATTTATTTTCTGATAATTTCAAATATAAAGAAAACTTACAGGTGTAGTACAAAAAAACTCCTGTATACCTTTATTTATCTTCTTCAATTGTTGACATTTTGTTAAACAATTGCATCTTTATATAGTTTTATAGTTAGAATAGTTTTTTATGCATTTGTCTGTTAAATTCTGTACCAGAATTAGAAGTGCTTTATCTATCACCATTACAATATCATAGTATTCTGTATTTGCTTATATATTTACCTTTGCCAGCTTTATATTTTTGTATGTTTTTATCTTGCTGTCTTGTGATAAACATTTTAATTTGATGGAATCCCTTGCAGGTCCAGTGATGATGAATTCCCTCAGCTTATATTAATCTGGGAAAATATTTCTCATTCAATTATGAAGGATTATTTTGCTGGTTATAGTATTCTTGGTTGGTAGTTTTTTCTTGTAGCACTTTGAATATATCATCCCACTCCCCTATGGCTTGTAAAGTTTCTTCTGAGAAATCCACTGGTAATCTTATGGAAGCTCCCTTATACATGATGAGTTAATTTTCTCTCCTTACTTTCAAAATTCTTTCTTTGTCTATGACTTTTGACAGTTTATTTAAAATCGGTCTTGGTGTGGGGCTCTTTGAGTTCATCCTAATTGGAAACTTTTGACTTATTGAATTTGGATATTCATTTTCTTCCTCTTACTTGGGAAGTTTTCATCCATTCTTCAAATAAGTTCTCTGTCCCTTTCTTCTCATTCTGGAACTTTCATAATTCATATATTGCTTATCTTGTTTGTGTCCCATAAGTTCCTTAGTTTTTTTTTTCTCTTTTCTCCATTTTTTTTTGTTTTTTTGTTTGTTTGTTTGTTCCTCTGACTCAGTAATTTCGAAATACCTGTCTCTGAGTTCACCGATTCTTTGTTTTGCTTGATCAAGTCTGCTGCTGAACCCCTCTAGTGAATTTTTCAATGCAGTTATTTTATTCCTCAGTTCCAGAATTTTTATTTCTTTTCTATAGTCTCTATTTCTTTGTTGATATTTTCATTTTATTCATGTACTGTTTTCTGATTTCGTTTAGTTGGACATCTGTGTTCTCTTGTATATCACTGAACTTCTTTAAGACAGTTATTTTGAATTCTTGTCAGGTAACTCATAGATCTCCTTTTCTTTTGGGTTGGTTTCTGTAGGTTTATTTTGTTACTTTGATTGGATCTTGTTTTCTCTTTTCTTCATTTGCCTTGTAATATTTTGCTATTTTATATATTTCAAAAAACTGCCACCTCACCCAGTCTTTAGGGACTGGCTTTGTACAGGGGAATACCTTCACCAATCAGTCCAGCTAGAGATTTTGGGGACCTCTGAAACCTTTTTATGTAGATTGCACCTTCTCTAGACTTGTGCATGCAGTTTCCCATTTTGAAGATTGCTGACTTTTTTTTCAGGAGCTTTTAATCTCTTGCTCTTTCTGCTGTGGTAATTCAGGTAATTCAGGTCTGTGGTAATTCAGGTTGTCTTGTGCTGCAGCAACAAGCAGCCCCACTTTCCTTTGTTGTCATTAGCCTCCAGGCATCCAAAGTATGCCAACTCCACATCAGCACTCTGAATCAGGCAAGACATACATACCTTTCCTTCAGGCAAGTCTCTGAAAATCTGGAACAATGGATGCTTGCTCCACTTTTCTCTCTCCTTCCCAAGGTAGAAATTTCGAGTTAGGCACTTTCTTGTGGTTGCTTTGAGACATGTTCACCCCTTTTTGCTGCACTAGAAGTTCTCTGGTTCTCCACCAAGCCACTGCACCTCTCTTGCTTTCAGCAACTTTCAGTCATCCAAACTGTCCTGGTTTCATTAGCATTCAAAGTCAGCAAAGGCAGAAACCAGCCCCTGGGCTAGCCCTTTGAAAAGCTGTAATGTTGGGTGAATGTTCCATTTTTCTCTACCCCCACAGCCTCCAAAGAAGAAGCCACTAGCCAATTTGAGCTGTGCCAGCTTTGGGGAGGGGGTGTTGTGGGTAAAGTGATGGCTATTTTTAGCTGTTTCAATGTAGCTGTTCTTGATTTTCTGCTCACGTGGGGTACCACATCTTTATTGGTTTCTGGAGTTCTCATAAAAATATTTTGGCCTGTATATTGTTTTTATGTTGTTGTGTCTGTAGGGCAAACAGGGCTGGGATTTACTATTCTGCCATCTTGCTGACATCATTCTCAAATTATTTTTTTGTGTGTTGTATGAAATATAGGTTCATCTTCTCCCGAATATGATAGTCTAGCACCATTTAAAAACAAAGTTTCATTTTCCTACAGAGTAATCCTGGTGCTTTGACACCAGTCGATAGTGTGAAATTAATTCTGTTGGTTCAGTGGTCTATTTGGTTTCATTGATCTATTTTTACTCCCATACCCCACGATCTTGATTACTGTAAACTTGTAGTAAGTCTTAAAATCAGATATTACTTTTTGTATTTTTATATGAGTTTTATAATTACTTTGACAATTTCTTCAAATGGTCCTGTTGGGATTTTTATTGGGAGGTAATTGAATAAAGAGAGTAGGAGAATTGACATTATAATGCTTCACAAACATGGTGTATCTCTCCATTTTGTGGAACTTTCTTTATTTCTCCTAATAATGTTTTGCAGTTTTCAGTGTAGCACTCTTGCACGTATTTTGTTAAATTTATTTAAAAATATTTTGACACCACTAAAAAGGACTTATTTTAAAATTTCATTTCCAATAATTTGCTGCCAATATATAAAATATAATTGACTATATATTATGTATTTTGAACATTATGCATTCTGTACATTTCTGTATGTTTATTTCAAATCTTATAACCTTACTGTTCGTATTAGTTCTAGCAGGTATATTAAATATGCCTTAGGCTTTTCTGTGAAAACAATCGTGGAGACAGTTTTACTTTTTTTTTTTTTTTTTTGTGGTATGCGGGCCTCTCACTGTTGTGGCCTCTCCCGTTGCAGAGCACAGGCTCTGGATGCGCAGGCTCAGTGGCCATAGCTCATGGGCCCAGCCACTCTGCGGCATGTGGGATCTTCCTGGACCAGGGCATGAACCCGTGTCCCCTGCATCGGCAGGCAGACTCTCAACCACTGTGCCCCCAGGGAAGCCCAAGAGACAGTTTTAAACTCTGTGCCTTTTATTCAGTTTTCTTGGCTCATTGCATTGTCTAGAATTTCCATTTCAATGTTGAAAAAAAGTGGCAAAATTGGGCATTCTTGCCATTTTCCCTGTCTTAGGAGGAAAGGATTCAGTCTTTTACCTTCAAATTTGATGTTACGTATAGGGTTTTTGCACTACCCTTTATAAAACTGAAGAAGAACCTTTTATATTTTTTGTTTGCTGAGAATGTTTTTAGCAACAGTGGGTGTTGATTTCTGTCAAATGCTTTTTGTCATCTATTGGGATGATTATGATTTATTTTCTAATATATTTTTATCTTTTTCTGTTTTTACTCATCTCTTGATTTGTATGCTAACTTTGCAATCACTTTTGTACATTGAAGGTTCCACAGTCAGCTTGATTTTGTTGTTTTTTAGTTGTCTCACGTGGAGCTAAAATAATGCTATATATCATACCATATCCAAAAGACCCACTGAGTGTAGCTTGTGTTTAAGATTTTTACAGATTTAGTCATGAATCAGGCATTCCCAGGCAAATATTTCCTGATGTTATTGACTTTCTGGGCTCTTTGGCATGAATCTTTTTTATTTTATTATCTTTTTTTAAAAACTAATTTTTATTGGAGTATAGTTGATTTACAGTGTTCTATTAGTTTCTGCTGTACAGCAAAGTGAATGAGTTATATGTATACATATATCCACTCTTCTTTAGATTCTTTTCCCATCTAGGTCATTGCAGAGTACAGAGTAGAGTTCCCTGTGCTATACAGTAGGTTCTTACTAGTTACCTATTTTATATATAGTAGTGAACGTTCTTTTCTTTTTTTTGAGTCTTATTTTATTTTTTATACAGCAGTTTCTTATTAGTTATCCATTTAATACATATTAGTGTATATATGTTAATCCCAATCTCCCACTTCATCACCCTCCCCCCACCAGTTTCCCCCCTTGGTGTCCATACATTTGTTCTACATCTGTATCTGCATTCTGCCCTGAAAACTGGTTCATCTGTACCATTTTTCTAGGTTCCACATATATGCGTTAATACACAATATTTGTTTTTCTCTTTCTGATTTACTTCACTCTGTATGATGGTCTGTAGATTCATCCACATCTCTACAAATGACCCAATTTTGTTTCTTTTTATGGCTGGTAATAGTCCATTGTATATATGTACCACATCTTTATCCATTCGTCTGTCGATGAGCATTTAGGTTGCTTCCATGTCCTGGCTATTTTAAGTAGTGCTGCAATGAACATTGTGGTTCATGTGTCTTTTTGAATTATGGTTTTCTCTGGGTATATGCCCAGTAGTGGGATTTCTGGGTCATACAGTAATTTTAGTTTTAGTTTTTTAAGGAATCTCCATACTGTTCTCCATAGTGGCTGTATCAATTTACATTCCCACCGACAGTGCAAGAGGGTTCCCTTTGCTCCACACCCTCTCCAACGTTTGTTGTTTGTAGATTTTCTGATGACGCCCATACTAACTGGTGTGAGGTGATACCTCATTGTAGTTTTGATTTGCATTTCTCTAATAATTAGTGATGTCGAGCAGCTTTTCATGTGCTTCTTGGCCATCTGTATGTCTTCTTTGGAGAAATGTCTGTTTAGATCTTCTGCTCATTTTTGGATTGGGTTTTCTTTTTTTAACATTGAGCTGCATGAGCTGTTTATATATTTTGGAGATTAATCCATTGTCCATTGATTCGTTTGCAAATATTTTCTCCCATTCTGTGGGTTGTCTTTTTGTCTTGTGTATGGTTTCCTTTGCTGTGCAAAAGCTTTTCAGTTTCATTAGGTCCCGGTCCCATTTGTTTTTATTTCCATTAATCTAGGAGGTGGATCAAAAAAGATCTTGCTGTGATTTATGTCAAAGAGTGTTCTTCCTATGTTTCCCTCTAAGAACTTTATAGTGTCCGGTCTTACATTTAGGTCTTGGATCCATGTTGAGTTTATTTTTGTGTATGGTGTTAGGAAGTATTCTAATCTCATTCTTTTAAATGTAGCTGTCCAGTTTTCCCAGCACCACTTATTGAAGAGGCTGTCTTTTCTCCATTGTATATCCTTGCCTCCTTTGTCATAGATTAGTTGTCCATAGGTGCATGGGTTTATATCTGGGCTTTCTATTCTGTTCGGTTGATCTATATTTCTGTTTTTTGTGCCAGTACCATATTGTATTGATTACTGTAGCTTTTTAGTATAGTGTGAAATCAGGGAGTCTGATTCCTGCAGCTTCGTTTTTTTCCTTCAAGACTGCTTTGGCTATTCCGGGTCTTTTGTGTCTCCGTACAAATTTTAAGATTTTTTTGTTCTAGTTCTGTAAAAAATTCCATTGGTAAGTTGATAGGGATTGCATTGAACCTGTAGATTGTTTTGGGTTAGTATAGTTATTTTCACAGTATTGATTCTTCCAATCCAAGTACATGGTATATCTCTCCATCTGTTTGCATCATGTTTAATTTCTTTCATCAGTGTCTTATAGTTTTCTGCATACAGGTCTTTTGTCTCCCTAGGTAGGTTTATTTCTAGGTATTTTATTCTTTTTGTTGCAGTGGTAAATTGGATTATTCCCTTAATTTCTCTTTCAGATATTTCATCATTAGTGTATAGGAATGCAAGAGATTTCTGTGCATTAACTTTGTATCCTGCAGCTTTACCAAATTCATTGATTAGCTCTAGTAGTTTTCTGGTAGCATCTTTAGGATTCTCTATATAGTATCATGTCATCTACAAACAGTGACAGTTTTACTTCTTCTTTTCCAATTTGTATTCCTTTTATTTCTTTTTCTCCTCTGATTGCTGAGGCTAGGACTTCCAAAACTGTGTTGAATAATAGCGGTGAGAGTGGACATCCTTGTTTTGTTGCTGATCTTAGAGGAAATGATTTCAGTTTTTCACCATTGAGAATGAGGTTTACTGTGGGTTGGTTGTGTATGGCCTTTATTATGTTGAGGTAGGTTCCCTCTGTGCCCCCTTTCTTGAGAGGTTTTATCATAAATGGGTGTTGAATTTTGTCAAGTTTTTTCTGCATCTATTCAGATGATCATATGGTTTTTATTCTTCAATTTGTTAATATGGTGTATCACATTGATTGATTTGCGTATATTGAAGAATCCTTGCATCCCTGGGTTAAACCCCACTTGATCATGGTGTATGATCTTTTTAATGTGTTGTTAGATTCTGTTTGCTAGTATTTTGTTGAGGATTTTTGTATGTATATTCATCAGTGATATTGGCCTGTAATTTTCTTTTTTTGTAGTATCTTTGTCTGGTTTTGGTATCAGGGTGACGGTGGCCTCAGAGAATGAGTTTGGGAATATTCCATCCTCTGCAATATTTTGGAAGAGTTTGAGAAGGACGTGTGTTAGCTCTTCTCTAAATGTTTGATAGAATTCACCTGTGAAGCCATCTGGTCCTGGACTTTTGTTTGTAGAAGAGTTTTAATCACAGTTTCAATTTCATTACTTGTGATTGGTCTCGAAGGTTATACCATTCTAAGAATTTGTCCATTTCTTCCAGATTGTCCATTTTATTGGCATAGAGTTGCTTGTAGTAGTCTCTTAGGTTGCTTTGTATTTCTGCAGTGTCTGTTGTAAGTTCTTCTTTTTCATTTCTAATTTTATTGAGTTGAGTCCTCTCCCTCTTTTTCTTGATGAGTCTGGCTAAAGATTTATCAATTTTGTTTATCTTCTCAAATAACCAGCTTTTAGTTTTATTGATATTTGCTATGGTTTTCTTTGTTTCTATTTCATTTATTTCTGCTCTGATCTTTATGATTTCTTTCCTTCTGCTAACTTTAGGTTTTGTTTGTTCTTCTTTCTCTAGTTCCTTTAGGTGTAATTTTAGATTGTTTATTTGAGATTTTTCTTTTTTCCTGAGGTACTCTTGTACTGCTATAAACTTCCCTCTTTGAACTGTTTTGCTGCATCCCATAGGTTTTGGATCATCGTGTTTTCCTTGTCAATTGTCTCTAGGTATTTTTTGATTTTCTATTTGATTTCTTTAGTGATATCTTGGTTATGTAGTAACGTAGTGTTTAGCCTCCACGTGTTTGTGTTTTTTACGTTTTTTCCCTGTAATTGATTTCTAATCTCATAGCGTTGTGGTCAGAAAAGATGCTTGATATGATTTCAATTTTCTTAAATTTATTGAGGCTTGATTTGTGACCCAAGACATGATCTATCCTGGAGAATGTTCCGTGTGCACTTGAGAAGAAAGTGTAATCTGCTGTTTTTGGATGCAGTGTCCTATAAGTATCAATTAAATCTATATGGTCTGTTGTGTTATTTAAAGCTTGTGTTTGCTTATTAATTTTGTTTGGATGATCTGTCCATTGCTGTAAGTGAGGTGTTAAAGTCCCACACTATTATTATGTTACTGACGATTTCTCCTTTCATGGTTATTAGCATGTGCTTTATGTATTGAGGTGCTCATATGTTCGGTGCATAAACATTTATAATTGTTATATCTTCTTCTTGGAGTGATCCTTTGATCATTATGTAGTGTCCTTCCTTGTCTCTTATAAGATCCTTTATTTTAAAGTCTATTTTATCTGATATGAGTATTGCTACTCCAGCTTTCTTTGATTTCCATTTACATGGAATATCTTTCTCCATCCCCTCACTTTCAGCCTGTATGTGTCCCTAGGTCTGAAGTGTGTTTTTTGTAGACAGCATATATATGGGTCTTATTTTTGTATCCATTCAGGGAGCCTGTGTCTTTTGGTTTGAGCATTTAATCCATTCACATTTAAGGTAATTATATATATGTATGTTCCTATTAACATTTTCTTAATTGTTATGGGTTTGTTTTTGTAGGCCTTTTCTACTTTTCTCTTTCTCACTGAGAGAAGTTCCTTTAGCATTTGTTGTAGAGCTGGTTTGGTGGTGCTGAATTCTGTTAGCTTTTGCTTGTCTGTAAAGCTTTTGATTTCTGCATTGAATCTGAATGAGATCTTTGCCGGGTAAAGTAATCTTGGTTGTAGGTTCTTCCCTTTCAACACTTTAAATATATCTGCCCCTCCGTTCTGGCTTGTGTAGTTTCTGCTGTTAAATCAGCTGTTAATGTTATGGGAGTTCCCTTCATCTTATTTGTCATTTTTCCCTTGTTGCTTTCAAAAATTTTCCTTTGTTTTTAATTTTGTCAGATTGATTACTATGTGTCTCGGCATGTTTCTCTTTGGGTTTATCCTGCCTAGGACTCTCTTCCCGTCCTGGACTTGGGTGACTATTTCCTTTCTCGTGTTAGGAAGTTTTCGTCTGTAATCTCTTCCAGTATTTTCTGGTCCTTTCTCTCTCTCTTCTCCTTCTGGGACCCCTATGATGTGAATGTTGTTGCATTTAATGTTGTCCCAGAGGTCTCTTAGGCTGTCTTCATTTCTTTTCGTTCTTTTTTCTGTATTCTGTTCCATGGCAGTGAATTCCACCATTCTGCCTTCCAGGTCACTTATCCGTTCTTCTGCCTCAGCTGTTCTGCTATTTATTCCTTCTTGTGTAGTTTTCATTTCAATTATTGTATTGTTCATTTCTGCTTGTTTGTTCTTTAATTCTTTTAGGTCTTTGTTAAATATTTCTTTCATCTTCTCAATCTTTGCCTCCATTCTTTTTCCGCTGTCCTGGATCATCTTCACTATCATTATTCTGAATTCTTTTTCTGGAAGGTTTCTTATGTCCACTTCATTTAGTAGTTTTTCTGGGGTTTCATCTTGTTCCTTCATCTGGTACATAGCCCTCCGCCTTTTCATCTTGGCTGTCTTTCTGTGAATGTGGTTTGTGTTCCACAGGCTGCAGGCTTGTAGTTCTTCTTGCTTCTGCTGTCTTCCCTTTGGTGGATGAGGCTATCTAAGAGGCTTGTGCAATTTTCCTGATGGGAGGGAGTGGTGGTGGGTAGAGCTGGCTGTTGCTGTGGTAGGCAGAGCTCAGTAAAACTTTAATCCACTTGTCTGCTGATGGGTGAGGCTGGGTTCCCTCCCTGTTGGTTCTTTGGCTTGAGGCGACCCAACACTGGAGCCTACTTTGCTTTTTGGTGGGCCTAATGGCCGACTATGGGAGGGCTCACGCTGAGGAGTACTTCCCAGAACCTCTGCTGCCAGTTTCCTTGTCCCCATGGTGAGCCACAGCCACCCCCACTTCTGCAGATGACCCTCTAACACTAGCAGGTCTGTCTGGTTCAGTCTCCTTTGGGGTCACTGCTCCTTCCTCTTGGTTCCTGATGCGCACACTACTTTGTGTGTGCCCTCCAAGAGTGGAGTCTCTGTTTCCCCCAGTCCTGTCACAGTCCTGCAATGAAATCCTGCTAGCCTTCAAAGTCTGATTCTCTAGCAATTCCTCCTCCAGTTGCCGGAACCCCCGGTTCGGAAGCCTGAGGTGCAGCTCAGAACCTTCACTCCAGCGGGTGGACTTCTGTGGAATAAGTGTTCTCCAGTTTGTGAGTCACTGACCCAGCACTTATGGGATTTGATTTTATTTTGATTGCGCCCTTCCTACTGTCTCATTGTGGCTTCTCGTTTGTCTTTGGATGTGGGGTATTTTTTTTTTGGTGAGTTCCAGTGTCTTCCTGTTGATGATTGTTCAGCAGTTAGTTGTGATTCCCGTGCTCTCGCAAGAGGAAGTGAGTGCACGTCCGTCTACTCCACCACCGTGAACCAATCTCCTTTTCTTCTTAATAGAGAGATATTTTGAATTTTATTCAAGAGGTCAAATTGAAGACTTTTTCTGTGGCGTAAGGTAATCATTGACTCAGGTGATTTCTTAAATTGGATAGCTTCTTAGTACATATGTATGAATATAATATGTATTCTCAGTAGGAACTTATAACAATAATAATACTTCCAAAATTCGTTTTTTGATGTTAGGTTTTTCTATAGTAATTTTAAATGTATTTATAAAATTGCTAGTATTTATGTCATTTATATAGCAGTTACTGTATATATGCTATTTTGCTATCTTTTACAAACGCAAGGAATGGTATGTGAAATCATCCATCTCATTAATGAATAGTTTTGTTTTATTTCCTGTTTTTCTCCTTCACACAATATCTAGGTATATAGATATTGACACATTGTTCTATCTCTAAAGCTGGGAGAGTTAGCATAAATTTGAAGAAATAAATGAACTCTGAAATATATTTTTTCTTGTTTCATAAAGTGTAATGTTTTAATTGCCCTATCTCCATGTTGCTTTTCCCTTCAATGCTGTATAGGTTTCTACACACAAAAAGCATTTAGACTATGTGGGGTTGTAAGATAAACACACCCCATGTGTTGCACATACATGCACACTCACATATGCACTCATACACTCAGAGGAAACAAACACTCTATGAGACAGTTTAAATCTACTGATTGTATCCTGTAGACTTCAGGTATGTAGGGTGTTAGGGAAGAGGGTGATTATTGTGTATTAGACAAAATTAGGAAATTTTTCGTAAAGAATGTGATATCACATGTAGAAAAAGTAAAAAATATTTATTAATTGGAAAGAGAGTGTAACATAATTTCTGAAAATTCATTTATCTAATAAAATAGTGTGTTGAAAGTACTTCTTAAACTGTAAAGGCCAGAAAAAATGTTAGGGTTTTTAGAAGTTATTTTAATTTTTATTTCTGTATACTGTGTGTACTATAATATACTTGTGAATTTTTGTCTCTTTTATCATATTTTATTAGTTTTAGAGGTTTAAAAATATATTTAATTGTCATCTGCTCCATGCCTTGATTATCTGTTTAAGGAACAAAGGATAGCATTCCTGATGTACTAACTTTTTCTGGTGTCCTTTTCTGAGTATTAAGGTGAAAGATTGTACTTTATTATAACAAGGGAACAATTCATATTATTTCTTCAACTTGAATAATGTTGAATTTTTTTAAATTAAAAAGTAGATTAGCCTCTTATATGACTACTTCATATAAAAGTGATCTAACAAATGATCCTTTTGTAATGAAATCTAAGGAGTAAGTATCTGGGAATCGCACTTAATTCTTTACAGGGTGATGTATCCTTTTCTTGTTTTTGTAATGTTTTCCTCCTCATACACTACATGCATTGTGTTGCTCTTTTCAATTTTACAGATATTTTTCTAATCACTGAATGAAATCAGAGCTCCTATAGAATTCATTTATTTGTAATCTTTTGATTTTCCATGAACCCAAAGAAATCATTGGTGTTTCCATTAGAAAACTATTGAATAAGCCCAGTATGCTGAGGTTATCCTAGATCCAGACTTAAATGTGGATTTTGTACTTGGAAATCCTGTAGTTTTAAAAATGAGTAAGAGTTTGACTTCTGGAATATATAGATATCTAGAAGCTAGACAATGAGTTCAGTTCAGATGAGAATCTGTTTAAGGGAAATATATGAGTTTTATATTTATTCTTCTTCATTTCCACTTTAATTTTTTTGGTGAGCATGTTAGATATCTCTTTCATATACAAATATAATATGAAAAACTAATTCATTGTTTAAAGTTTAAACTGACCATGAAACAGTTATTGGGGAGCACTTTAATAAAACCATTTTAACATCTTATTATGAAAATTATAGAAGTGACCCAAATAGTTGATTTTGTATTTTTATTTTATTCTTTTATTAACCCAGTGATCTTTGTTTTGTCTTGTATGTAAAAATAAGAACAAAATGCATACTTATAGAGCAATTGTTTTATTGAGGACATGTTTTTAAAAGTCAAGAAGTGAAGCTGCTTGGTAATGCTATAAATTTAAAACTGTCCTACAGCAAGACGGTACAATGCAAATATGACTTAATAAGATCACAAACTGAATTTCAGTGAAACAACCAAGATTTACATTAAATTAGGAATTTTAAAACTGATTTAGTTTGTTTTACTGAGCATTTGCTTAATAACATTTTGCCTTCTTGCAATCTTTAAAGACAATAATTCGTCTGTGAAATGCAGGCACATCCTCAGTAGAAAAATTGAAAGCAACAGCTCACTTTCTGAAACCACACATATAGCGATATAAAGAAATATTTCAGCTCTACAAAATTTAATAAATCATCCCATTTCCTAATTTGATCATATTAGATGCTGATGTGGAAGAAGCATTTCAAATACCATCTCCTCATTAATATACATCAGTCTGGGGAATAGAATGGAATACTTATGCAGAGATGTCACAGTTACTGTTTCTTAGTTTACTAAGTGGAACAGGTTGATGTGATACTGGGTGCTATTTGTCAATGTCTTGTTAAAATGGTTTGGGTCGAGTTATGGAGTCCAGAAAAACGGCGGCTGATAAATCAAAAGTGGATTGAGTGGACAGGAGGCAGTGATTGATACTGTGACAGGATATGAAGAAAGGAACCTTGATACTAGCATGCATGATATTGAATATGAGAAGGAAAATGGCCCTGGAGTATGGATATTATTCACGGAAATGAGAATAACAACATCAGCCTGAAAATATTGTCAGGTGAAGATTAGGATAGTCCTTGTTAGAGCATAATACTTTGTTAGAATGGTAGGGGTGAAATTATGTAAAAATT
The DNA here is from genome assembly GCF_025265405.1 of Mesoplodon densirostris. NCBI lineage: Eukaryota > Metazoa > Chordata > Mammalia > Artiodactyla > Ziphiidae > Mesoplodon > Mesoplodon densirostris. The sequence continues at coordinate 82,774,191 of NC_082665.1, forward strand.
TATGTGAGAAGAATATTTTAACCTATGTCTGAAGACTCTTAAAGGTTATTTATTGGTTAAGTTAGTTTTAGCCTTGTTTCTCCAGTCTAATTTTTAAACCATTTGCTTATAAACATCCTAACTCCCAGTAAAATTAAAACATTTCTTTTAGATTACTTTAAAGAACATGTCCGTTCATATCTTGATTTTATGGAATTATGTATTTAGGGACTGAACTTATATGTGTATTATAATAGAAAATAGTATTTTCTATTCATTGGTTTTGACTCATAAAATTATATTGTTAACATTAAGCAAAAAATCTGCATTGCAAGGTTTTCAGCATATTTCAGATTAGTCATTTTGAATGGCAAATGGAGGATTCCTGACAGATAAGCCATTTCACAAAGATCAAGGCTATATACACTGAATTGTCAGTGAAATGCTAGATGATGTTGGGAAGTTCTTGGTGGGAGTCCTTGTTTTTTAAAATTTTTTTGTTTGTTTGTTTTTATTACATTTTGACTATGCCATGTGGCCTGTGTGATCTTAGTTCCCCGACTAGAGATCAAACCTGTGCCCCCTGTGGTGGAAACGCGAAGTCTTAACCACTGGACCAGGGAAGTCTGTCACCCTCTTTTCTATTTTCAAAGCATAAACTGTTCCTTGTCATTTATAAGAAGCTAACCGCCAGGGCAGTCCCTAGGTGAGAATCTTTAGATTAGTATGACTTTTGTCCTTGACAGTGTATAAGTAGGAAGAGCTTCTTTTTGCTTCCTTGCGGGAAGAGTTCTATAATACTGGCAGAATAAGATGTTCTTTGGAAAGGTATTCCGTTAACTTTTATAATTACATAGTGTATGAGAGACAAAGAGATGTGCACTTACCAAATAATTGTAATTACAATATTTTATTCTTATATATAGTATCTTTTTCTTCCTTTTAAGAACTAACACTTTGTGTCACAATTTTTAAGTATGTAATAGAACACATTTGAAATAAGGCATTGCTAAGCATTTATTCAGATGACTCAAACCAGTAGTGATTAATTCATTGATAATTTTTTCTAGCCCTTTTAAAAAATTCTGTTAAATGTGTATGTATTCTGGATTCCTCAAAACTAATTTAGTTAGATGAAAATTGTTATTTTTGGTTTTATCACCTCAGTATTTGATAAACAAATATCATTGTGTCAGCTAAATAACAATGTTTGGAACTTAGTATAATTTCTTAACTGTGCTGTTTACTGCTACATGTTTTATGAGGCTCAGCATGTCCTTCTGAATATTTGAAGAAGAAAAAGTCATTTCTAAATTATAGAATACTTTTAATTTTTTTTGATATTGCTTATATGTGGAATCTTTTTTTTTTTTTTTAGTTTCTGCTTTACAACAAAGTGAATCAGTTATACATATACATCTGTATATGTAATTTTTTTTATAGAATACTTTTTAAAAATAGTTTTCTGGACTTTCCCCTCCAATTCATTCTACATGTAGCAGCCAAACTGCGAATCTGATAGTACCTCCCTTATTTCAGTGGTTTTGAATACAGTCCAAAATGTTGATGAAGCCTGAAGTCCCTCTGTGATGGTTCTCCCTGTCTTTTCAATCTCATCTTTCTAATCCCAGTTATAGTTTCTCTGCAGTTTCTTTTTTTTTTTTTTTTTTATCTCTCAGGGCCCTTAAACATGTGGTTGCTTCTTTTTGAAATGTTCTTTGCTCTCTCTCATCATCTTCTATTCATCTTTGAGGTCTTGACTTAAAGGCATTTCCTTGGATGGACTTCTCTGTCTACCCAGACATGGATATATTCTCCTATCATAGATGGTACTCTCAGCTCATAACCCAGGATATTTAGCATGCATGCTAAAAGCTGATCCTAGTTACTGTTATAGAAACATGGGTATGTACTTGGTCTTATTAATTCCCAACTTATGGTTTGAGGTTTAAGCTCAATAATAATGACTGCTCACTTGATTCTCATTTCTATCATGGAGAAACTAATTTGAAATTATAGGAGGTGACATTAAAGACAAATTAGAAATATCATGGAAAAAGTTCTGGATCAGTCTTTCTGAATCTCAGTGTCCTCATCTATAAAATGGGTATTGAATTCATTCTAGCTCTAATTCTGTTTCTAAATTGCATGAGAATACATCTATGATGTATAGTCATTTAAACAAAAACTAATTTTTAATTCATTTTTCACTTTTGAATTTTTTAAAATCTTTATTGGAGTATAATTGCTTTACAATGGTGTGTTAGTTTCTGCTTTATAGCAAAGTGAATCAGCTATACATATACATATATCCCCATATCTCCTCCCTCTTGCATCTCCCTCCCACCCTCCCTATCCCAACCCTCTAGGTGGTCACAAAGCACTGAGCTGATCTCCCTGTGCTATGCGGCTGCTTCCCACTAGCTATCTATTTTACATTTGGTAGTGTATATATGTCCATGCCACTCTGTCACTTTGTCGCAGCTTATCTTTCCCACTCCCCGAGTCCTCAAGTCCATTGTCTCCTAGGTCTGCATGTTTATTCCTGTCTTGCCCCTAGGTTCTTCATGACCTTTTTTTTTTTTTTTTTAGATTCCATGTATATGTGTTATCATACAGTATTTGTTTTTCTCTTTCTGACTTACTTCACTCTGTATGACAGACTCTACGTCCATCCACCTCACTACAAATAACTAATTTTTGTTTCTTTTTATGGCTGAGTAATATTCCACTGTATATATGCGCCACATCTTCTTTATCCATTCATCTGTTGATGGGCACTGAATCGCAGTGTCCTCATCTATAAAATGAGTATTGAATTCATTCTAGCTCTCATTCTGTTTCTAAATTGCATGAGAATACGTCTATGATGTATAGTCATTTAAACAAAAACTAATTTTTAAATCATTTTTCACTTTTGACTTTTTTTAAAATAAATTATTTATTTTTGGCTGTGTTGGGTTTTCGTTGCTGCACACGGGCTTTCTCTGGTTGCGGCGAGTGGGGGCTATTCTTCGTTGCAGTGTATGGGCTTCTCATTGCGGTAGCTTCTCTTGTTGCGGAGCACGGGCTCTAGGCACGTGACCTTCAGTGGTTGTGGCACACGGGCTTAGTTGCTCTGCGGCATGTGGGATCTTCCCAGACCAGGGCTCGAACCCATGTCCCCTGAATTGGCAGGTGGATTCTTAACCATTGTGCCACCAGGGAAGTCCCCAACTTTTGACTTTTTTAAAAAAACTAGTGGATGTGCCTGTTATTTTACCATATTACCATGCTCCAAAAGAATAATTAAGCCCACTTCAAAGAACTAAACATTTACTTATATTGACATTCTTTCCTACTTGGTCAGCTTCTACTTGCTTCTCTACAGAACTCTCATTTGCTCTAGTATCCTACAGGGCTTTTATTCTTTGTGCATTTGTATTGAGAATGTTCTTCTTATGTAAGTTTTTGTTTATCTGATTTATAACTTTCAGAGGTGGCCATGAGGTCCTGGAGAGGTATGGATGCAGAAGTTTTAGGGTTAGAAGGTTGTTTTAGACTATTTCTTTTAGATGAGGAAACTGAGACTAGAGAAGTTAATTCCAAGGTAACCAGGTAGTGAGTGGCAGCAGAAATGGTTCCCTTAGTGTGTGGTGATTTTATGACTTCTCATTTCACAAGATGCTTTTTCCCCCTTCAGTTTTTTAAAAATTAATTAATTGATTAATTAATTAATTATTTGACTGCACTGGGTCTTGGTTGCAGCAGGTGGACTCCTTAGTTGTGGCATGCAAACTCTTAGTTGCGGCATGCATGTGGGATCTAGTTCCCTGGCCAGGGATCGAACTTGGGCCCCCTGCATTGGGAGCACAGAGTCTTAACCACTGCACCACCAGGGGAGTCCCCCTGCTCAGTTTTTAAATAGGTGTAGATCATGCAGGATCAATAGAGGAAATGAGAAAATTCCCGAGGAGCAAAGCTGAGCAACATTGTTCTTGGACAGACAGTCTGAGAATGAGCTGACTGCTTGGGGATAATAAATTGAGTGTAAAATGGTGTATAAGTACAATGGTTTATCAATTTGTTTGAAAAAATCTGTTCTATTCCTGTAAGGACACAGTTAAATAAATACGTGTTTTCTATTGTTTATTTACCTTAGGTAGTGCATATTTATAAATATTTATATTTATTTATAAATTTATTCAAAATAAAGATGAAGCCCAGACTGTGGGTCAAACCATGGATGCGGTAAGCTTTTATTCAGGTCACTACTTTTATTAGTATGCCCTTGACTGAAACCCGCAGCAGTTTTACATTGACATTCAAAACAGATGGACTTTTAATTATTAATCCTATGGAATTAATGAGCTCATTTTAAGAACAGGGTCCTCTCCCTGTGCCCCACCACCCACTTCTTTGTCAAGTTGCTTTTTAATTAGGATTTTCTCAGTTTATAGCGTATAATCCAAACTAGGCAAAAGGTGAACTGTTAAGTATGTCATGAAATCTCCAAATTTTTGAATAAAAGACTCAGTGATTTACATCGGATAAAAGATTTTATGTGGCTTTGTAGTATTGGGCTGATTAAATAAATGAATGCTATCCTTTTTGATATTCTGCTTTAAGATGATGCCCTTCCAGTTTTCAGATTATTTTAAATTAGTTTTAATACTTTCATGTCAAAATTTGTAGTTTAGGCCCAAAAGAAATACAGTAAATATTTAGTTGGCTTAATACCTAAATTTTTAGTTGGCATAAGAACTGTATTCTCTAACGACAAAGGAGATGACATTTTCATAGACATTTCTCCTCAGTTTATTAACTGAAGTGCAATTCTAGTTATTTTGTTCATGACTCACATGGAACACTTGGCAGCCCATCTAAAATTGGGGCACAGATTTCTACCTAGGATGGCAGCTGCATCGTGAGGAACTCTTTCTGGGGAGTTCTGAATTGACTGAATGGACCCATTATCTGTTAGCTAAGTTATGGCTACTTTTCTGGTTTTGGGCCAAGTTTCACTGTTGTACGGAGTGGGGTCATTACTCTAAACCAGCTGAGTGGAGGATCTGTCCATTTTGATTTTCTGTTGCTCCTCTTCAATGGTAGAGATCACCAGAAATTGACTGGACTTCTTTATGTAGTATTCAGTGTATCAGGTTAAAGACATTTAATACATGCTTTTGGTTGGGATGATTTCATTATCGCAGTTGCTGAATTTCTTGCTATTTCTTGTGCCTCATTTACAGGGGAGCAAAAGAGGAAAATCAGGAGAATGGTATGTAGGGAATGCTCTGTTTCCTGGGCAGAGCCCAGGCCAGAATTTACTGTGGTGGCTTCTCATAGACACTACTGTTGGCTATGACTAACTGCCAACATGTTTTATTGGGTGATCCTTGGAGGTTGGCAGACACTTAAAGTAGTCCCTGCTCTAGACAAGCTTATTGTCATAAGATTTGCTTTTTGATTTTTCTTTATATCTTTGTATACTTATTGTTTTATATCATTATGGTAAAAGCAAAGGTAGAAAAATAATGTTTACCATATTCCATGACCTGGTGTAGGTGGATAAGGATAATTTATTGAGAATGAAATTAGTTATTTCTCTTACTCATTCCTATAAAACTGCAGAACTGTGGTGTCTTGCCAAAAAAAAAATTGATAATGATTACTTAAATACCAAAGTAATTTAAAAGTAGGTAAATTGTTGTATGTTTTTATAATGCTGTTGATTATAAGTAAAGGAGTCCTTAATTATGCCCTTTATTTTGTTTCCTTTGTATTTCACTCATTGTTTGATGAGGAAGGATGTAGAGTATGTATTTATAAATCTCTTTCTTAAAGGGTCATAACATTTATTTTATTTCATAGAGACAGTGCTTAATATTTGAGTTGATATTTGTGTGTGATTTAAGATAGTGGTCTAGTTTCATTCCTTTTCAGGTGGCTGTCCAATTTCCCAGCACCATTTCTTGAAGAGACTGTCCTTTCCCCATTGTGTATTTTTGGCTCCTTTGTCATAAATTAATTGACCATATATGTGTGGGTTTATTTTGGGGCTCTCTACTGTGTTACCTGTTTTTATGCCAATACCAAACTGTTTTGATGACTGTAGTGTTGTAATGGAGTTTGGAATCAGAAAGTGTGGTGTGTCCAGCTTTGTTTTCTTTCTCAAAATTGCTTTGGCTGTTTTGGGTCTTTTGTGGTTCTATACCAATTTTAGGATTATTTGTTCTATATCTGTGAAGAATGACATTGGAATTTTGATAGGGATTGCATTGAATCTGTAGATTACTTTGGGAAGTATGGACATTTTAACAAAATTCTTCCAACCCATTAGTACTGAGTATCTTTGAATTTATTTGCGTCTTCAGTTTTTTTCATCAGTGTCTTAGCTTTAATGCACAGGTCTTTCACTTCCTTGGTTAAATTTATTCCTAGATATTTTATTCTTATTGATGCAATTGCAAATGGGATTGTTTTCTTAACTTCTCTTTCTGATAGTTCATTATTAATGTATATAAATAGAACACATTTTTTGTATATTAATTTTGTATCCTGCAACTTTACTGAATTTATTTTATTAGTTCTAACAGTTTTTTGATGGAGTCTCCAGGGTTTTTTAATGTATAAAATAATGCCATCTGAAAATAGTGACAGATTTACTTATTTTCCAATTTGGATGCCTTTTTTTTTTTCTTGCCTAATTGCTCTGGCTAGGACTTCCAATTCTATGTTGAATAAAAGTGGCAAGGGCTTCCCTGGTGGCGCAGTGGTTGAGAGTCCGCCTGCCGATGCAGGGGACACGGGTTCGTGCCCCTATCCCGGAAGATCCCACATGCCGCGGAGCGGCTGGGCCCGCGAGCCATGGCCGCGGAGCCTGTGTGTCCGGAGCCTGTGCTCCACAACGGGAGAGGCCACAGCAGTGAGAGGCCCGCGTACAGCAAAAAAAAAAAAAAAAAAAAAAAAGTGGCAAGAGTGGGCATCCTTGTCTTGTTCCTGATCTTAGAAGAAAAGCTTTCAGTTTTTCACCATTGATGAAATGGTGTTATTAACTATGAGTTTGTCATATTTGACCTTTATTATGTTGAGGTACATTCCCTTTATACCCACTTTGTTGAGAATTTTTCTCATGAATGGATGTTGAATTTTGTCAAGTGCTTTTTCTGGATTTATTGAGATGATCATGATTTTTAGCCTTCATTTTGTCATTGTGGTGTAACACATTGACTGATTTGCAGATGTTGAACCATCCTTGAATCCCTGGAACAAATTCCAATTGATCATGGTTAATGATCCTTTTAATGTATTGTTCAATTTGGTTTGCTTGTATTTTCTTCTTGAGGATTTTTTTCATCTATGTTCCTTAGGGATATTGGTGTAATTTTCTTTACTTGTGGTATCCTTGTCTGGTTTTGTTGGCAGGGTAATGATGGCCTTATAAAATGAGTTTGGAAAAGTTCCCTCCTCTTCTGTTTTTGGAAGAGTTTTAGAAAGATTGGTATTAATTCTTCTTTGAGCGTTTGGTAGAATTCACCAGTGAAGCTGTCTAGTCCTGGACTTTTGTCTTTTGGGGCGGGGTGGGGGGGTTTGATTACGAATTCAATCTTTTTAATAGTAATTGGTCCACACACATTTTCTCTTTCATCATGATTCAGTCTTGGTAGGTTGTATGTTTCTAGGAATTTATCCCTTTTTTCTAGGTTATCTCTTTGTGGGTCTTTAAAAAATACTTAGGATAAACTTTATGTTCACAGAGATTAGATATGAAATTGATATGTAAAGATACTTTTGCCAAATCCAATTAGTCTTTATTTTTTTAAAGTTAAATATGTGAAGGATATTTTACCCTGTAATCTTTCTTCCATAAGTTTTTGTTGATGTATATAGTAAGTTTTTTCCTCAGAGGATTATTTTGACAAGAAATAAGGAACCTTTTGGCATTATCTACTCTATAAATTATTTTCTTTTATTTTCTTCTCCAATCTAGATTTTTAAGAGTTTTTGTTGGTTCTGTTATTCTCTTATTTTTGTGAAATAATCTATGTTCACACTCTATCACTACCTGTTGCCTTTGGAATTTATGCATTTTGAGCCAGTTACCTTTCAGCATTATCTTCAAGCTAAGGATTCCAACGTCTTATGGTTTACCTTCACATGGAAGGACCCCCAACCCTTACCTTCCCAATAATTTTATTTTCACTTATATGTGTTGCCTGGCTCTTGTCAAAAGATGGTTTTGTATGAAATAGACTGAGGTAGTGTTTTCTTTTCTGTTTCCAATATGCTTTCTGTTAATGGCCACTATTACAGTTGGCCTTTCTGACTATAACAGCACATTGGAAATGTTACTCTTCATGAAACAGTATATAATGACTACCAGATTTCTTTCCAGATCTCTCTTATTTTATGAGTATAGTAATGCTTTCTCATTTATGAGTTTTCCTTATTTGAAATTCAGATATAATGTAGCTTTACTTCTGTACTGTATATGTTTTTCAGAACCTCTGCTGGACATCTGGGTCACTTGTTTCCACCTTTGTTCTTCTGCCAGTTGCTTCTTAGGTGATTGGTCACATACATATTAAGTGTCATGAAAATATATTATATATTATCATCGAGCTATGTGTATTACCATGTGGTATTTGTATCCCTTATGATATTGGGCAAGAAGAGATTAAAAAGAATGTTGTTTGTACTGTCAGAGCTGTTACTGCCAAGGTTGATGTCTAGTAGTGCTATGCATAAAGTGCCATGACAGTGTAAAATGAAAGGCATATTGTCAGCTCAGATTCCAAAGAGGAAGGGACTCTTCTTGCCAAAGAGGATTTAAAATGATTCTCCCATCATCAAATTTGTGGAATACAGACTAAGGAAGCAGAACTTTCAGGTTAGAGACCAGAGACCTGTAGTGTCACAAAGCATTCCTACTAATTTGTAAAACTGGCAACTAGAATTTTGTAACAAGTGTTTTTTTAAAAAGCAAAGCTTTTTCCTAGAAATTAATAGGTACCAATTTGGTTTTTAAGCTATTTTGAGGAAGTCTATAAGCAAAGTCTAAGAATGGACCTTCATATAAGGTGTGAATAAATTACTGTAGACAGTAATAAAGTGGAAAAAGACTTTCAAAAGAAGTCCACAGCTTATATTCCATGCTTTTCTCAAAAGATAGAGAAAATTTCAGGTTTATCTGCTGGTCAAAAGCAGAAAAATCTGATTGGTGGTTGATTCTTTAACTTTTCTTTGATCACATCAAATGTAGAATGTCGAAAGGAGGATCTGATGAAAACCGTGGATCTTCTTCCCAGATAATTTCATATATTTACATACAAAATTTTTAATTTACCCCTTGAGGGTGTTAATTGACATCCTAAAATTGCATCTTAAAACTAGGTAAGAACATTTTTGTCAATGTTAGAAACAGTCACAATTGAACTTAAATGACTATGCAGTTATAAATGTCTATGAGCTAAAAGAGGTGGCAGGTCCTTCCCAGTAATTATCTACTTCCTTCCCTTTCTATTTTAGCCCTATTATTGTCTGTTTCAGCCTCAGCAGTACATTTTCTCTTAATTTCAAAGACAAATTGAAAAGTATAGCTTATTACCAATTTAGGGTAGGGAAATGCCTTTGGTGGCTATTTAGTGCTCTTTGTTGCCTGTGTTTTTATTTTAGTGAATGTAAAACATATTTATGAAGCGTTATAAGTTGTCTTGCAACCCCATTAAAAAAAATAAGATTATGGACTTGCCTCACAGTGGTTAAGAATCCACCTGCCAGTGCAGTGGACATAGGTTTGAGCCCTGGTCCGGGAAGGTCCCACATGCCGCAGAGCAACTAAGCCCGTGTGCCACAACTACTGAGCCTGCGCTCTAGAGCCCACGTGCCACAACTACTGAAGCCCACACATCTAGAGCCCATGCTCCACAATAAGAGAAGCCACCACAATGAGAAGCCCGCATACCGCAACAAAGAGTAGCCTCCGCTCACCACAACTAGAGAAAGCCCGCACGCAGCAATGAAGACCCAACGCAGCAATCAATCAATCAATCAAACAAACAAGATTTTGAGTTCCTTATCCAAGAATTCTCCTACCATGAGGATTTTCAAGAACTTAATTTTGACAGTTTGAGAGAATAGTTTATTATCCACGAAATCTCTATTATATTGTACTTACCTTCATTGTAGAATTTTGGGTTTTTTTGTACAATCTCCAGTTTTTCTTTCTTTTGATTTTTGTTAGGTTTGACATTTCCCTGCCCTCTTCATATTGGAAGATTCCAGTATTTGTTTATTATACTAGACAACTTATAAAAATATTAAATGAGATTGATCCTATAGTCATTTTGGAATAGTTCATTGTGGACTTCTTTTGGAGTACTTTATTCTTCCAACAAACCATTGAAGAAAATTTCATTTTCTCCAAACTCTCCTCCATTTGTGTCTCAGATTACCAGAGTTTTCCTTAAGACAAGGATCAAGTCATCAGTTCCTAATGGTAGATTTCAATAAATCCTGACAGTAGATTCAGTAGATTGAATAAAGGATTTATTTCTCCATTTCCAACACAGGTATTTTTAAAAACTAGTGTACTTGGGACCTTTGTTTCAGAGGATTTTGAAAGTCAAAAAAGTAACCTTTGTTTGATCTAAAAAATTATCCCCAGAAGGAGTTGTGTGCATTGTCAGGTATATGGTAGACCAAACCAACTCTAAGCCTTATTTGCAGGATGTTGGTTCTGGTTGATTGCTTGGAGTCTTGGGAGGGAATATTGCAAAAAAAAAATTATTAATATGCCTTAAAAGATTATCTTATACTTAATCTTATAAAGTATTTGAAGGAGGTTCAGGTTGGTTTTAAAATTATTCATTGCAGCATTATTTACAGTAGTCAGGATAAGGAAATAACCTAAGCGTCCATCAATGGATGAATGGATAAAGGTGTGGAATAGTTATAAAAAAGAGTGGAATCTTGCCATTTGTGACAACACAGACGGACCTTGAGGGCATTATACTAAGTGATATAAGTCAAAGACAAATATTATATGATTTCACTTATATGTGGACTCTAAAAAAGCAAAACAAAACCAAACAAACAAAAAAAGCCAAGCTCATAGATACAGAGAACAGATTGATGGTTGCCAGTGGTGGGGGGGGAGGTTAAATGTGTTAAGGGAGTTAAAAGGTACAAACTTCTGATTATAAAATAACTAAGTTATGGGGATGTACTGTACAGTATGGTGACTGTAGTTAATAATAATCTATTGCATAGCTGAAAGTTGCTAAGAGTAAATCTTGAAGTTCTTATTACAAGAAAACAAATTTTTTGTTACTGTGTATGTTTATGGATGTTAAGTAGACTTATTGCAGTGATTATTTTGCATTTTATACAAATACCAAATCATTATGTTGTGCACCTGAACCTAATGTAAGCTATGTGTCAGTTATACCTTAATAAAAAATGTATTCATCAGATATGGCCTTTTCACTTTTCTAGAAAAGATTGAAGAATGGTATGTGAAAGAATAATATATTAAATATTCCACATTAAGCATTTTTATCTTCTAGGAGGTGGTATGGTGTGGCATGGCCCTTTTGATGCCACTTTAAGAATAAACATGTTAGGGACTTCCCTGGTGGCGCAGTGGATAAGACTCTGAACACCCAATGCAGGGGGCCTGGGTTCGATCCCTGGTCAGGTAACTAGATCCCACATGCATGCCACAACTAACAGTTCGCATGCCACAACTAAGGAGCCCGCCAGCCGAACGAAACTAAGGATCCCATGTGTCACAGCTAAGGAGCTGGAGAGCCATTAATAAGGAGCCCTGGAGCTGCAACTAAGGAGCACGCCTTCTGCAACTAAGACCCGGTGCAGTCAAATAAATAAATATTTAATTTAAAAAAAAGAATAAATATGTTGAAGTATTTGGGTTGGCCATAAAGTTCATTCAGGTTTTTCTGTAAGATGTTGCAGAAAAACCGGAACAAACTTTTTGGTCAACCCAATAAAAGACTTGGAGCATTGTTTATTACTCTTATATGAAACATATTTTGGAATTTACTCTCTACTCAGTTGTTTAAATTCTTAGAAATTAAGGTTTGTACGTGATTAGGTTCAGGTCTATCAAGAAATCAGTAATTTGAAGATTTCTTTTTGGTGATAGTGATTGAATTAAGTGTTGTGTTACTGTCATAGTATTCTCTTAACTTTTTAGCAGTCGTGATCTCCGATACTCTTAAAGGAAATGAAGAAAACAAAAAACAATGGATTTTTGGGCTTCCCTGGTGGCGCAGTGGTTGAGAGTCTGCCTGACGATGCAGGGGGACACGGGTTCGTGCTCTGGTCCGGGAAGATCCCACATGCTGTGGAGCAGCTAGGCCCGTGAGCCATGGCCGCTGAGCCTGCGTGTCCGGAGCCTGTGCTCCGCAACGGGAGAGGCCACAACAGTGAGAGGCCCGCGTACCGCAAAAACAAAAACAAAAACAAAAAAAAAACAACAATGGATTTTTAAATCATAGGTAACAAAGTAGGAAGGGACCTTATAGAGAAGGCTTCCATGATATCCTAAAGCTCTATCCACTAAAGAGGATATTACCAAGCGCTAATTGACTACTTGGGGAAATTAAACTTAATATGACAAAGCTAAAGGCTCTTAAGTTATCATTAAAGGCACATATCTGGTACTTTGATGGCTTTTATTATTATTAGCTTTGAAAACTAAAAATATGACTCTGAATCTGTGTAGTTACACTTTGTGTGTATGTGTGTGTATGTAGTTACACTTTGAGCTGCATCTATATGGTTTTCTGACATTCTTTTTTGTTTTTTTTAAATTTTTATTTTATATTGGAGTATAGTTGATTAACACTGTATTTTAGTTTCAGCAAAGTGATTCAGTTATACATATACATGTATCTCTTCTTTTTCAAATTCTTTTCCCATTTAGGTTACTACGGAGTACTGAGCAGAGTTCCCTGTGCTGTATAGTAGGTCCTTGTTGATTATCTGTTTTAAATATAAGCAGTGTGTGTACTGACATTCTTTTTAAAAGTGCTTTTTAGTGTCTCTCCTATTGGCACTTTGTAAAATCTGTCAAAGAATATAAATACATGCATTTTATTTAAAAATTTTAAGGGGTTGTAGATAGAATAAAATACTTTCTTAAATTGATTTTTCAGAAATTTATTTCTAGCTAATTCATTGATTTTTTTAAATTAAGATAATTTCCAACATATTCAAGAGTAGGTGACTAATAATGTATACTCATTACTTGGATTCAACAATGACTAAGATTTTTGCCATGGCTGCTGCAGCTGGTGCAGTGGTGGTGGTGGTAGTGATGGTGTTGGTGCTGCATCTTCTCCTTCTCCCCCCACCCCTCTCCTCCTTTTCCTTCTCATCTGTTTTTTCTTTGCTGAAGTATTTCAAAGCAAATTTGGGCATTGTGTTATTTCACCCACATACCTTCATTTTGCAGCTCAATAAAATATGAAAATTTTCTTAACATGACACAGTGCCATTATTAAATTTGTTTTGATACTGATTTTTTTAGCCATCTACTCAATGTTCTTGCATATGCCTACTTCCACATTTAAGCCACTCTCACACTTCAGGAAATCTGTGTTCTACATCTTTAAAAAATTTTCTGTTTTCCAAAGAGCTAACTTTAAATTTATCCTTGACCACAAGGTATCAGTCTTCATTTCTCTATAGCTTGGAAAACATTACTTTTTCATATGGTTAAGTAGTATACAGTAAATAGCCTCCAAATAAATTTTTAAAATCTTCTTGATTGAATAATACACTGGTTTCTTACTATGTTGCTGGCTTGTTCAAAATTTTTTTCAAATGCAAAAATGTAGGTTTTGGAAGTATTGTTTCAGTTGAACAATATGAGAAATTCTTGTATTATTGTATGGCTGTGTAATAAAACTAATTATGTTTTATATAGCCTAGAAGCGCTTCTTAAATTATCTGTAGTAAAGGACATTTTTTTCTCCTAAATTTTCAATCCATTTCAGACTAATATTTTAAGAAATTAATAAAAAATATTGTATTTCTATCAAATCACTGTGCAGTTGACCCTTGAACAACACAGGGGTTAGGGGCACCAACCACCCTTGCCGTCAAAAATCTGAGTATTACTTTCCAGTTGGCCTTCTGTATCTGTGGATTCAACCAAGTGGGGATTGTGTAGTACTGTAGTACATATTTATTGAAAAAAATCCTCCTATAAGTGGACCCACACAGTTCAAACCTGTGTTGTTCAAGGGTAAACTGTGACGGTTTCCAATCTCTTAGTCTCAATTTCTTTATCCTATTGTGAAATGTAATAGTTCATGGACTGGCACTGGTCTCTTTTTGAGTAGCTATGAAATGTTACTGTTAAACATGGTAGTTGATAGCATTTATTTATCATTTGGGATTGTTTCAGAGATACTTTCCAGGAACGAATAAACCATGTGCTTCTCATGTATTTCCATTTATCTATCCCTTTTTTTTTTTTTAGCTCTCCTGGTTTGGGGGTTCAAGACTGTTTGCAAGCATTATATGAATAATTGTATGGGGTCATTGGATTGTTACTTGGGCTGAAGGAGCAACTTGATCATTCTCCTTATAAAATGTACAAGACCCAAATGTGTACTTGAAAGGTGTATGTGTAGGGTGTGGAGGTATGGTTGGAAGCCTTATACATGAGTCAGAGAAACAACACAGTAAAATAGCAATACTGTTAGACCAGGCGTTACAAGATCTGGATTTTGATCCCTTTTCCGTGACTTAGAAGCAATATGATCTTGACCTCTATCTGTTTATTCATCCGTAAATTGTTACTACTAACTATTCTGCGTACTTTGCAAAGTTTTGAGCATCATAATCTTGTCTTTAAATCATTTGTTTTTTCTCTAGAAGTCCTCAGCAGCAAGATGTTTATGGGTTTCATTTTAGTTCTCTAGAACTGAATTGTCTCAGCTACTCTATACATATGCTCTGCTTTCAAGTTACTACTTCTAGCTTCTTTGACAAGTATTCTTTTCTATACCTTATAGCCTCTTTTTATTCCTAAACGTTTGTAATATGGCACACTCAGTGGTCATCAATGCTTTTTTGGTATCTCTGTTTTAGCTTTTGTTCTTTCTTCTAACTGCATCATTTTCTTAGTATATCCGGGTTCAAATTCCTGAGTGAGGGAATCTAATTGGCTTAGCTAGTAACTCTTATATGTTGATGAGCTACACCAAAGTTTGCGGGACAGCCTGTGGACTGACTTCCTTTAGATGAGATAGTCTCATCGGGGTAAGTCACCTGTGGTTGGGCTATATCTTGGTATGGAGCCTGGCAGGTTCTGCTCCTGGTAGGAGTGGCATGGTTGATGCAAGTGCTATGGTCCAAGTGAACAGATGGACTTTAGTAAAAGGAAGTAAAACTCTTCAAGATGAATAAAGGCATATTCACGTAAACCTATTTGAGGGAAAATATTTGGAAGAAAGGGGAAGTTACATATTTGAGAAAATTAAGCATACAGACACCTTTTAGGAAATGCCATATTGATTGTATTCCCATTAAAATGCACTGCAGTTAGGAGGACTTCTGTGATTTTTATCTTTAATCTTCTACATTTCTGTTAACACTTAATAACTTTTCAAATAAAAAGCCCTTTTAAGTGCCTTCTCTTGTGTAAACTCTGTTCCAAAAAGTTTACAGTTAATTTTAGGATTAACTGTAGGAAAAGCAAAGTTATAAAGGACCAAGTTGTAGAGCTGAATTGTTCTTGCCAACTGCTAGTACTGTTTAAAGGATGGGGTAGATTAAAGGCTGGATGTTTTAAATTGAATCATAATTGGTAGAAAGACCTGCCACTTATTTTAGACATCCTTTTAATTAAGGTGGTTCCATTTATTGCATCAGTAGAAGATTATGTTACTTATTCTCTTCTTTCCCCTTAGCATAAAACCAAAGAGAAGGATAGAATTTACTTCATATTTTAGGAAAATCACAAAGCTGAGGATTTCTGACTTGAACACACCTAAAAATGATAAACATTATTTGGAGCAGCAAAGACTATATAAGAACTTGAAATGTTCTTCTAAATATAGTTATATAATTTGCTGATGTAAATGAAGATCTTCATTTAATAAGCTGTCTGCTTCCATTTGCCTGTTCCACAAAATATTTATTGAGGTGATGTGTTAGGTATGGTAGTAGGCCTTGATGTCCACATAGCAGAGCCTGTAAGAAAGGGTTATTTCTTGCTCTAGAGTGTTAGTTGGAGTGGGAAAGCATTTTTTAAAATTGAGATCTAATTCACAATATAATGTTGGTTTAGTTTTAGGTGCACAACATAATGACTTGATATATGTATATATTATGAAATGATTACCAAGTAAGTTTAGTTAACATTCACCACACAGTTACAATTTTTTTTCTTGTGATGAGAACTTTTAAGATCTACTCTCTTAGCAACTTTAAATATACAGTACACTATTGTTAACTGTAGCCACCGTGTTGTACATTATATCCCTAGGACATTTTATCTTATAACTGGAGGTTTGCACCTTCTGACCACCATCACCTATTTCACCCAGTCCCATACCCCACCCCTGGCAACCACCAATCCATTCTCTGTATCTATGAGTTCTTTTTTCCTTTAGATTCTATATATGTCATATCATATAGCATTTGTCTTTTTCTGACTTAATTTCATTTAGCATAATGCCCTTGAGGTCCATCTATGTTGTCCTAAATGGCAGGATATCTTTCTTTTTTATGGCTGAAAAATATTCCATTTTATATATATATATATGTGTGTGTGTGTGTGTATACACACACACACATAGAATACATCTCACACATTTTTATCCATTCATCCATTGATGAACACTTAGGTTGTTTCCATGTCTTGGCTATTGTAAATAATGCTGCAATGAAACATGCAGTGCAGATGTCTTTTCGAGATAGTGATTTCTTTTCCTACGGAAAAATACCCAGAAATGGCATTTTTAGATCATATGGTAGTTCTATTTTTAATTTTTTAAGGAACTGCCATAGTGTTTTCCATAGTGACTGCACGAATTTACATTCCCACCAACAGTGTCCAAGAGTTATCTTTTTCTCCATATGCTTGCTAATAGTTATTTCTAGTCTTTTTCCTAATAAATACTGTAACAGGTGATATGTGATGCCTCACTGTGGTTTTGATTTGCATTTCTATGATGATTAGTGATGTTGAAAACCTTTTCATGTATCTGTTGGCCATTTGTATGTCTTCTTGGAAAAATGTCCATTTAGATCCTCTTCCCGTTTTTTTTTTTTGCTGTACGCGGGCCTCTCACTGCTGTGGCCTCTCCCGTTGTGGAGCACAGGCTCCGGACACACAGGCTCCGCGGCCATGGCTCGCGGGCCCAGCCGCTCCGCGGCATGTGGGATCTTCCGGGATAGGGGCACGAACCCGTGTCCCCTGCATCGGCAGGCGGACTCTCAACCACTGCGCCACCAGGGAAGCCGCTCTTCCCGTTTTTTAATCAGATTTTTTTTCTGTTGAGTTGGATGAGTTCTTTATATATTTTAGATATAAACTCATTGTCAGATACGTGATTTGCAAATATTTTCTTTCATTCCATCATTTGCTTTTTCATTTTTTTGGTGGTTTTCTTTGCTCTACGTAAACTTTTTAGTTTGATGTAGTCCCACTTGTTGACTTTTGTTTTTGTTGCCTTTGCTTTTGGTATCAAATCCAAAAAATCATTGCCAAGACTGATGTCCAGGAGATTACCTCTTATGTTTTCCTCTAGGAGTTTTATGATTTCACGTCTTATGTTCAGGTGTTTAATCCATTTTGTGTTGATTTTTGTGTGTGGTTTGAAATGGTGGTCCACTTTCATTCCGTTCATGAGGCTGTCCCAATTTTCCCAACACCATTTCTTGAAGAGACTGTCCTTTCCCCATTGTGTATTTTTGGCTCCTTTGTCATAAATTAATTGACCGTATATGTGTGGGTTTATTTTGGGGCTCTCTACTGTGTTCCATTGATTTGTATGTCTGTTTTTATGCCAATACCAAACTGGTTTGATGACTGTAGCGTTGTAATGGAGTTTGGAATCAGAAAGTGTGGTGTGTCCAGCTTTGTTTTCTTTCTCAAAATTGCTTTGGCTGTTTGGAGTCTTTTGTGGTTCCATACCAATTTTAGGATTATCTGTTCTATTTCTGTGAGGAATGCCATTGGAATTTTGATAGGGATTGCATTGAATCTGTAGATTACTTTGGGAAGTATGGACATTTTAACAGAATTCTTCCAACCCATTAGCACTGAATATCTTTTGATTTATTTGTGTCTTCAGTTTTTTTCATCAGTGTCTTTTTAGCTTTTAGTGTATAGGTCTTTCACTTCCTTGGTTAAATTTATTTCTAGATACTTTATTCTTATTGATGTAAGTGCAAATGGGATTGTTTTCTTAATTTCTCTTTCTGATAGTTCATTATTAGTATATATAAATGCAACACTTTTTTGTGTACTGATTTTGTATACAGCAATGTCATTGAATTCATTGATTAATTCTTACAGTTTCTTGGGATAGAGTTTGTTTTGTTTTTTGGGTTTTTTTTTTCGTTTTTTTTTTGCTTTATAACAAATTTAATCAGTTATACATATACATATGTTCCCATATCCCCTCCCTTTTGCATCTCCCTCCCACCCTCCCTATCCCACCCCTCCAGGCGGTCACAAAGCACCCAGCTGATCTCCCTGTGCTATGCGGCTGCTTCCCACTAGCTATCTACCTTACGTTTGGTAGTGTATATATGTCCATGCCGCTCCTTCACTTTGTCACAGCTTACCCTTCCCCCTCCCCATATCCTCAAGTCCATTCTCTAGTAGGTCTGTGTCTTTATTCCTGTCTTACCCCTATGTTCTTCATGACATTTTTTTTCTTAAATTCCATATATATGTGTCATCATACAGTATTTGTCTTTCTCTTTCTGACTTACTTCACTCTGTATGACAGGCTCTAGGTCCATCCACCTCATTACAAATAGCTCAATTTCGTTTCTTTTTATGGCTGAGTAATATTCCATTGTACATATGTGCCACATCTTCTTTACCCATTCATCCGATGATGGACACTTAGGTTGTTTCCATCTCCGGGCTATTGTAAATAGGGCTGCTATGAACATTTTGGTACATGTCTCTTTTTGAATTATGGTTTTCTCAGGGTATATGCCCAGTAGTGGGATTGCTGGGTCATATGGTAGTTCTATTTGTAGTTTTTTAAGGAACCTCCATACCGTTCTCCATAGTGGCTGTACCAATTCACATTCCCACCAGCAGTGCAAGAGTGATCCCTTTTCTCCACACCCTCTCCAGCATTTATTGTTTCTAGATTTTTTGATGATGGCCATTCTGACTGGTGTGAGATGATATCTCATTGTAGTTTTGATTTGCATTTCTCTAATGAGTAAAGATGTTGAGCATCCTTTCATGTGTTTGTTGGCAGTCTGTATATCTTCTGTGGAGAAATGTTTATTTAGGTCTTCTGCCCATTTTTGGATTGGGTTGTTTGTTTTTTAGTTATTGAGCTGCATGAGCTGCTTATAAATTTTGGAGATTAATCCTTTGTCAGTTGCTTCATTTGCAAATATTTTCTCCCATTCTCAGGGTTGTCTTTTGGTCTTGTTTATGGTTTCCTTTGCTGTGCAAAAGCTTTTAAGTTTCACTAGGTCCCATGTGTTTATTTTTGTCTTTATTTCCATTTCTCTAGGAGGTGGGTCAAAAAGGATCTTGCTGTGATTTATGTCATAGAGTGTTCTGCCTATGTTTTCCTCTAAGAGTTGGATAGTGTCTGGCCTTACATTTAGGTCTTTAATCCATTTTGAGCTTATTTTTGTGTATGGTGTTAGGGAGTAAACTAATCTCATAATTTTACATGTCCCTATCGAGTTTTCCCAGCACCACTTATTGAAGAGACTGTCCTTTCTCTACTGTACATTCCTGCCTCCTTTATCAAAGATAAGGTGACCATATGTGCGTGGGTTTATCTCTGGGCTTTCTATCCTGTTCCATTGATCTATCTTTCTGTTTTTGTGCCAGTACCATACTGTGTTGATTACTGTAGCTTTGTAGTATAGTCTGAAGTCAGGGAGCCTGATTCCTCCAGCTCCATTTTTCGTTCTCAAGAGTGCTTTGGCTATTCGGGGTCTTTTGTGTTTCCATACAAATTGTGAAATTTTTTGTTCTAGTTCTGTGAAAAATGCCAGTGGTAGTTTGATAGGGATTGCATTGAATCTGTACATTGCTTTGGGTAGTAGAGTCATTTTCACAATATTGATTCTTCCAATCCAGGAGCATTGTATATCTCTCCATCTATTTGTATCATCTTTAATTTCTTTCATCAGTGTCTTATAATTTTCTGCATACAGGTCTTTTGTCTCCTTAGGTAGGTTTATTCCTAGATATTTTATTCTTTTTGTTGCAGTGGTAAATGGGAGTGTTTCCTTGATTTCACTTTTAGATTTTTCATCATTAGTATATAGGAATGCCAGAGATTTCTGTGCATTAATTTTGTATCCTGCTACTTTACCAAATTCATTGATTAGCTCTAGTAGTTTTTTGGTAGCCTCTTTAGGATTCTCTACATATAGTATCATGTCATCTGCAAACAGTGACAGTTTTACTTCTTTTCCCGTTTGGATTCCTTTTATTTCCTTTTCTTCTCTGATTGCTGTGGCTAAAACTTCCAAAACTATGTTGAATAAGAGTGGTGAGAGTGGGCAACCTTGTCTTGTTCCTGATCTTAGTGGAAATGGTTTCAGTTTTTCACCATTGAGGACGATGCTGGCTGTGGGTTTGTCATATATGGCCTTTATTATGTTGAGGAAAGTTCCCTCTATGCCTACTTTCTGCAGGGTTTTTTAATCATAAATGGGTGTTGAATTTTGTCGAAAGCTTTCTCTGCATCTATTGAGATGATCATATAGTTTTTCTCCTTCAATTTGTTAATATGGTATATCATGTTGGTTGATTTGCGTATATTGAAGAATCCTTGCATTCCTGGAATAAACCCCACTTGATCATGGTGTATGATCCTTTTAATGTGCTGTTGGATTCTGTTTGCTAGTATTTTGTTGAGGATTTTTGCATGTATGTTCATCAGTGATATTGGCCTGTACTTTTCTTTCTTTGTGACATCCTTGTCTGGTTTTGGTATCAAGGTGATGGTGGCCTCGTAGAATGAGTTTGGGAGTGTTCCTCCCTCTGCTATATTTTGGAAGAGTTTGAGAAGGATAGGTGTTAGCTCTTCTCTAGATGCTTGATAGAATTCGCCTGTGAAGCCATCTGGTCCTGGGCTTTTGTTTGTTGGAAGATTTTTTATCACAGTTTCAATTTCAGTGCTTGTGATTGGTCTGTTCATATTTTCTATTTCTTCCTGATTCAGTCTTGGCAGGTTGTGCATTTCTAAGAATTTGTCCATTTCTTCCAGGTTGTCCATTTTATTGGCATAGAGTTGCTTGTAGTAATCTCTCATGATCTTTTGTATTTCTGCAGTGTCAGTTGTTACTTCTCGTTTTTCATTTCTAATTCTATTGATTTGAGTCTTATCCCTTTTTTTCTTGATGAGTCTGGCTAATGGTTTATCAATTTTGTTTATCTTCTCAAAGAACCAGCTTTTAGTTTTATTGATCTTTGTTATCGTTTCCTTCATTTCTTTTTCATTTATTTCTGATCTGATTTTTATGATTTCTTTCCTTCTGCTAACTTTGGGATGTTTTTGTTCTTCTTTCTCTAATTGCTTTAGGTGCAAGGTTAGGTTGTTTATTCGAGATGTTTCCTGTTTCTTAAGGTGGGATTGTATTGCTATAAACTTCCCTCTTAGAACTGCTTTTGCTGCATCCCATAGGTTTTGGGTCGTCGTGTCTCCATTGTCATTTGTTTCTAGGTATTTTTAAATTTCCTCTTTGATTTCTTCAGTGATCACTTCGTTATTAAGTAGTGTATTGTTTAGCCTCCATGTGTTTGTATTTTTTACAGCTCTTTTCCTGTAATTGATATCTAGTCTTATAGCATTGTGGTCGGAAAAGATACTTGATACAATTTCAATTTTCTTAAATTTACCAAGGCTTGATTTGTGACCCAAGATATGATCTATCCTGGAGAATGTTCCATGAGCACTTGAGAAAAATGTGTATTCTGTTGTTTTTGGATGGAATGTCCTATAAATATCAATTAAGTCCATCTTGTTTAATGTATCATTTAAAGCTTGTGTTTCCTTATTTATTTTCATTTTGGATGATCTGTCCATTGGTGAAAGTGGGGTGTTAAAGTCCCCTACTATGAGTGTGTTACTGTCGATTTCCCCTTTTATGGCTGTTAGTATTTGCCTTATGTATTGAGGTGCTCCTATGTTGGGTGCATAAATATTTACAATTGTTATATCTTCTCCTTGGATCGATCCCTTGATCATTATGTAGTGTCCTTCTTTGTCTCTTCTAGTAGTCTTTATTTTAAAGTCTATTTTGTCTGATATGAGAATTGCTACTCCAGCTTTCTTTTGATTTCCATTTGCATGGAATATCTTTTTCCATCCCCTTACTTTCAATCTGTATGTGTCTCTAGGTCTGAAGTGGGTCTCTTGTAGACAGCATATATATGGGTCTTGTTTTTGTATCCATTCAGCCAATCTGTGTCTTTTGGTGGGAGCATTTAGTCCATTTACATTTAAGGTAATTATCGATATGTATGTTCCTATTCCCATTTTCTTAATTGTTTTGGGTTCGTTATTGTAGGTTTTTTCCTTCTCCTGTGTTTCTTGCCTAGAGAAGTTCCTTTAGCATTTGTTGTAAAGCTGGTTTGGTGGTGCTGAACTCTCATCTTTTGCTTGTCTGTAAACTTTTTAATTTCTCCATCAAATCTGAATGAGATCCTTGCTGGGTAGAGTAATCTTGCTTGCAGGTTTCTCTCCTTCATCACTTTAATTATGTCCTGCCACTCTCTTCTGGGATGTAGAGTTTCTGCTGAGAGATCAGCTGTTATCCTGATGGGGATTCCCTTGTGTTTTATTTTATTTTTTTCCTTGCTGTTTTTAATATGATTTCTTTGTGTTTAATTTTTGACAGTTTGATTAATATGTGTTTTGGCGTATTTCTCCTTGGATTTATTCTGTATGGGACTCTCTGTGCCTCCTGGACTTGATTAACTATTTCCTTTCCCATATTAGGGAAGTTTTCAACTATAATCTCTTCAAATATTTTCTCAGTCCCTTTCTTTTTCTCTTCTTCTTCTGGAACCCCTATAATTCGAATGTTGGTGCATTTAATGTCGTCCCAGAGGTCTCTGGGACTGTCCTCTGTTCTTTTCATTCTTTTTTCTTTATTTTGCTCTGCAGCATTTATTTCCACTCTTTTATCTTCCACCTCACTTATCCGTTCTTCTGCCTCAGTTATTCTGCTATTGATCCCATCTAGAGTATTTTTTATTTCATGTATTGTGTTTTTAATCGATGCTTGATTCATCTTTAGTTCTTCTAGGTCCTTGTTAACTGTTTCTTGCATTTTGTCTATTGTATTTCCAAGATTTTGGATCTTGGAAATAGAATCTTCGATCGTCTTTACCATCATTATTCTGAATTCTTTTTCAGGTAGACTGCCTATTTCCTCTTCATTTGTTAGGTCTGGTGGGTTTTTATCTTGCTCCTTCTCCTGCTGTGTGTTTTTCTGTCTTCTCATTTTGCTTATCTTACTGTGTTTGGGGTCTCCTTTTTGCAGGCTGCAGGTTCGTAGTTCCCGTTGTTTTTGGTGTCTGTCCCCAGTGGCTAAGGTTGGTTTAGTGGGTTGTGTAGGCTTCCTGGTGGAGGGGAGTAGTGCCTGTGTTCTGGTGGATGGGGCTGGATCTTGTCTTTCTGGTGGGCAGGTCCACGTCTGGTGGTGTGTTTTGGGGTGTCTGCGGACTTTTTATGATTTTAGGCCACCTCTCTGCTAATGGGTGGGGTTGTGTTCCTGTCTTGCTAGTTGTTTGTCATAGGGTGTCCAGCACTGTAGCTTGCTGGTGGTTGAGTGAAACTGGGTGCTGGTGTTGAGATGGAGATCTCTGGAAGATTTTCGCCGTTTGATATTATGTGGAGCTGGGAGGTTCCTTGTGGACCAGTGTCCTGACGTTGGCTCTCCCACCTCAGAGGCACAGCACTGACTCTTGGCTCCTCAATTTGGGATGATTTGTTGTCTATTCATGTATTCCACAGATGCAGGGTACATCAAGTTGATTGTGGAGCTTTAATCCACTGCTTTTGAAGCTGCTGGGAGAGGTTTCCCTTTCTCTTCTTTGTTCTCACAGCTCCTGGGTCTCAGCTTTGGATTTGGCCCCGCCGCTGTGTGTAGGTCGCCGGAGGGCATCTGTTCTTCGCTCAGACAGGACAGGGTTAAAGGAGCAGCCTCTTCGGGGACTCTGGCTCACTCAGGCCGGGCGGGAGGGAGGGGCATGGAGTGCGGGGCGAGCCTGCAGAGGCCAGTGTGAAGTTGCACCAGCCCGAGGCGTGCCGTGCGTTCTCCCAGGGAAGCCGCCCCTGGATCCCGGGACCCCGGCCGTGGCGGGCTGCACAGGCTCCCGGAAGGGCGGTGTGGACAGTGACCTGCGCTCGCACACAGGCTTCTTGGCGGCGACAGCAGCAGCCCCAGCGTCTCACGTCCGTCACTGGGCTCCGCGCTTTCAGCCGCAACTCGCGCCCGTCTGTGGAGCTCCTTTAAGCAGCGCTCTTAATCCCCTCTCCTCATGCACCAGGAAACCAAGAGGTAAGAAAAAGTCTGTTGCCTCTTCGGCAGCTCCAGAGTTTTCCTGGACTCCCTCCCGGCTAGCTGTGGCACATTAGCCCCCTTCAGGCTGAGTTCTCGCCGCCAGCCCCAGTCCTCTCCCTGCGCTCTGACCAAAGCCCAAGCCTCAGCTTCCAGCGCCACCTGCGCCGGCGGGCGAGCAGACAAGCCTCTCGGGCTGGTGAGTGCCGCTCGGCACCGATCCTCTGTGCGGGAATCTCTCCGCTTTGCCCTACCCAGGTATGTGGGGAGTTTCTTGCCTTTTGGGAGGTCTGGGGTCTTCTGCCAGCGTTCAGTAGGTGTTCTGTAGGAGTTGTTCCACGTGTAGCTGTATTTTTCTTCTATCCGTGGGGAGGAACGTGATCTCCGCATCTTACTCTTCCGCCATCTTACCCGGAAGTCCCACAGCCCTCTGTTTTTTGGGTTTTTTTAAAAGATTTTTTTGATGTGGACCATTTTAAAATTCTTTATTGAGTTTGTCACGATATTGCTTCTGTTTTATGATTTGGTTTTTTGGCTGCAAGTCATGTGGGATCTTAGTTCCCCCACCAGGATCGAACCTACACCTCCTGCATTGGAAGGTGTAGTCTTAACCACACAAGGGAAGTCCCCTGGGGTAGAGTTTCTAAGGGTTTTCTATATATATCATCTGCAGATAGAGACAGTTTTGCTTCCTCCTTTCCAACTTGAATGCCTTTTATTTATTTTTCTTGGCTAATTGCTCTGGCTTAGGACTCTCTATACTGTGTTGAATAAAAGTGGCAAGAGTGGGCATTCTTGTCTTGTTCCTGATCTTAGAGGAAAAGCTTTCAGTTTTTCACCATTGATGAAATGGTGATATTCATGGTGGGCTGTCATATATGGTCTGTATTATGTTGAGGTATGTTCCCTCTGTACCCACTTTGTTGAGAGTTTTTCTCATGAATGGATGTTGAATTTTGTCAAATGCTTTTTCTGGTTTTATTGAGGTGGTCATATGATTTTTACCCATCATTTTGTCATTGTGGTGTATCACATTGATTGATTTGCAGATGTTGAAACAAGTGAAAATTTTCAGACAGTGTACAGTCCAGCTACCTGTGAATAATCACTCTCCTCCTTTTTAAAGCAAATGCCTTCTTTATTTGTTCAAGCCTCCACATTTAGATTTATTCTTAGTCACATTTGCGTATTTGCCACTAACTATGTAGAATCAATTTTTCTTTGTTTAAGAGTGGTTCTATTTTTTAATTTTTTAAAATTAATTTTTATTGGAGTACAGCTGCTTTACAGTGTTGTGTTAGCTTCAACTGCACAGCAAAATGAATCAGCCATACATATACTTATATCCCCTCTATTTAGGACACTACAGTGCATTAAGTAGAGTTCCTTGTGCTATACAGTATGTTCCCATCAGTTGTCTATTTTATACCTAGTATCAATAGTGTATACATGTCAATCCCAATCTCCCAGTTCCTCCCACCCCACCTCTTTCCACCGTGGTATCCATACATTTGTTCTCTATGTCTGTCTATTTCTGCTTGGCAATTAAGGTCACCTCTACCATTTTTCTAGATTCCACATATATGCTTTAATATATGGTACTTGTTTTTCTGACTTAACTTCACTCTGTATGACACTCTCTGGGTCCATCCATGTCTCTACAAATCACCCAATTTCGTTCCTTTTTATGGTTGAGTAATATTCCATTGTATATATGTACCACATGTTCTTTATCCATTCCTCTGCTGATGGACATTTAGGTTGCTTACATGTCCTGGCTATTGTAAATAGTGCTGCTGTGAACATTGAGGTGTGTGTGTCTTTTTGAATTATGGTTTTCTCAGGGCATATGCCCAGTGGTGGGATTGCTGGGTAGAATCAATGTTTTCTCGTTACTAAAGTGCCTCTTTTAGACATTCCCTTAACCGTGAGAGTGATCTCCAGCCTTTTCTATTTGGAGAAATTCAAGGATGGACATGGAGCTCTCTGCTTCTAGAGTTGCTATTTGAGGCAGTTCTTTTTCCCACTTATTGTTTATTTACTGCTTGGGTGTTTGTTTTTCTTTTTTTAAACTACTTTTTATTTTTCATTCTTAAATAAAACCATTAGAGAAAGGCAACAGTTTTGTGAACCACATTTGTTTCTGATGTAACTAAGAAAGACAATATGGCCTGGTATTGTGTTGCAGGGTAATGCTGTCACTTAATGAGTGCTTTTAAGAGATCCCTTGAGATTGCTAGAAAGCAAGGGAACATAATCTGAAAAGGCACTGTATTAGTAGTAGATAGGTGGGGAAGTTGGTAGTCATGCGTCCTGGATCTTAGATCTTGTTGGATCTTACATTCTAAGAAAGATTGGCTTTGATCAGTTTGCATAGGTGTGACCTTTAAGAAAAGCTGAATATCTCAAGAATCATCATGTTCATTATGCTGACCCTTTACTAGAAAGTTTTTTGAGCGAAGATTGTCTTCTGTGATTTAGGGGCATGTTTTGGGGAATTGTTTATAAGTCTTGATTATCACTGGTGTGTAAAACCTCTTTCTTGTCTGTTGCTCATCTGCTATGTGATATTAGGTAGATTAAGTTTATGGGATGAGAAAACCTAGGGTCATTATGAGATTGGGATACATGTTTGAAAAATTTATTTTTTGCAAAAAGACAGGTTTTTATTCTATTTCCTCTAGCTATTTCCACAATAAAACATAACAAAATCCAAAATCTAAAGCAACTTGAATTCTTAACTGCATCTTATTTATTAGCCAATAGAATTATTAAAAAGTTAGATGCCTCTAGTTTTTCTTTGTTATTGTTGAAACTTTACAAGGAATTCGGTATAGTTGTAAGAAGTGAAGAATGACTGGGTAAACTAAAATTATGAATTAATATTGAGTTAAAACAATAATAGTAATAATTTATACTGATTAATCTAGTACTTACTAAGGTCCAGATATTAATACAGAATGCTTAACATGTGTTCTCTTCATTTCATCCTTATAGCAATCCCATGGGATCGGTATCATGATTTGCTGATGATAAAAGTAGGTTTTATATCTGTATCAAGGACAGAGAGCAGCAAGAGTGGAGCTAGGATTTTTGAATACAAACTTAGTGTGTCTGGCCCCAAGGCCTTTTCTAAGATCATGACCCAGAGTCTGGGAATGTGACAGTTAAGTGTCTTTGGTGAATGTAGAGTAAATTCTTATTTCTGACCATCTCGATCAGGATAACTGGATTATGTTAGAAAAGATCATTCTGTTCAGAGACCCTGAGGTTCTGGCAGTGTCATAACTGCTCTGTAGGCTTAGTCCTTTTCTACTACATGAGAAACAATTAAAAGCAAGTGATATACATGCTATTTGGATCATCAGTGCTTTGGTTTCACTGATTTTTATTAACTGTGTTTACACAAAAAGTAAGGTAAAAGCTTACTTTCTGAGAGGCTCAAAAATGCCTTCAGAAATATTAATTTATAGAATATTTATGAGCAGTCTGTTCATTTAATGAGTTTTGAAATATGTACAGATGCATTCAGAGCCTTGATAAAATCCTATATTAATTCTTGCCTTTGCTTTCCATGTAGCAGTTAACATATCCAGTGAAAAAATCCACAGCTGTAATTAAAAATAATAATATTTTTAAAAGGATCTTATTTCATTTAGTATTCATTTTAAACATTTGTAAAAGGTTTCCTTAATACAGTTAATTGTCTACATTTCTTGTAGAACTGTCTTTTTCTCTCTTGGAATAGAATAAGTCTACCCGAAATAACCTTTCTCCACCCTCACCACTCTGCATTTTGGCTGGCAAAACTCTGGAAATGAGAAACAAATGTAGATCAGTATTTCTCAGAGCCATGGGGTATTTTTGGTCTTTTTAGAAATAGGGGTGTCTTTTCCCCACAAAAAGTAGCCTCAAAAGCCCTTTCTCCCAATTATGCCGTCTCTTCTACTTTTTGTTTTTATTGAAGAGTCAAGAATGTAGGATGTAGAGGAGTAACTGGCCAGAGACCCTCTCTGGTCTAGTAGGACACAGCTGAGGTTTGGCTGGCCTGGCCTAAGATTATAATGTGTGAAGAAACTATAAGTTGTGAAGATAGGGTATAAGGAAGGAATGTGTGTAGATAACAAGGTCCAACCCAGGTTACTGGTTCTAGCAGCCAAGCAAGGTAATGTGGTTGAGGTGAGCTACAAAACTATGAAAATAAGGAGTAGTCATTGAGGTAAATTGGAGATGGTCTAGATAGAGCAGGATATGATGGCCATTTGTCTGGCAAGCATGGTTCATCTAAAAGGGGCTTTTGAAGCAGTGTAGTTAGTATCAAAGGCAGGAGAACATGGAAACCATTGAGATGATTGTAGGAATATTAGTGTAACCCTTTAGGCTTTCTAAAATACACTTTCATACACATTTTTGGTTTGCTCCTCACATGATTCATCCTTATTATACAGATAGAGGAGGCAAGTTACAGTGTCAAATTTAAGCCCTAAAAGCCCAGTTTGATTTCATCCTAGCTGTTTCTGCAGGGAGAAGAGTAGCAGAATTAAGGTGAGAGTAGCACCTTTTTGCAGGTAGAGGGAGTAGAAATACAGCTACTGGATTTGAGAGTATTTTAAATGGAAAAGCTGCAATAGAGTTAAAGAATAAGCTACTCCATATCACGTAGCTAAACACATAAATAAAATACAAGTATATATACATATAAAACTTTTTTTGATGAGAGGTTTTATTTTATTTTATTTATTTATTTTTTTTGCGGTACACCGGCTTCTCACTGTTGTGGCCTCTCCCGTTGTGGAGCACACGCTCCGGACGCGCAGGCTCAGCGGCCATGGTTCCAGGCCCAGCCACTCCGTGGCATGTGGGATCTTCCCGGACCAGGGCATGAACCCGTGTCCCCTGCATCGGCAGGCGGACTCTCTACCACTGCGCCACCAGGGAAGCCCTATTTTATTTTTAATTTTTTTAAATTAAAAAAAAAATTTTTTTTTGGCTGCATTGGATCTTTGTTGTTGTGCGTGGGCTTTCTCTAGTGGTGAGTGGGGGCTACTCTTCGTTGTGGTGTGTGGGCTTCTCACTGCAGTGGCTTCTCTTGTTGCGGAGCACGGGCTCTAGGCGCATGGGCTTCAGTAGTTGTGGCTTGAGGGCTCTAGAGCACAGGCACAGTAGTTGTGGCACATGGGCTTAGTTGCTCCACAGCATGTGGGATCTTCCTGGACCAGGGCTTGAACCCGTGTCTCCTGCACTGGCAGGTGGATTCTTAACCATTGCACCACCAGGGAAGCCCTGATAAGAGCTTTTAAAAACAGCCCTCTCCGCCCTTTTTTTTTTTAATGTGGGTTAGATCCTTATTTGATTCATAAATTGGTCTGTTTCAATCATATTTTTGTTTGTGACCAAGTAGTTAAAAATAAATGTGAACATCACATAGCTTCAGTAATCTTTGCTTCATGCCTTGTGAGTATGTGTGTGCATGTGTATGACACACTGTGTGCATATGTATGGGTTCACTTCAGTCCTCTAAAACTTTAATGTTGTTTATTGCAAACTGTGGTGATAAATGCCGTGATAAAACAACTGGTGTTTAAATGCATCTACTCACACCACAGTTGATGGGAAGCTTCCATTTTGTATATTTGTGAGTATGAATGAGAAAGCAAAGTCTGCCTTGGGAATTTTATAATGAATATGAGCGAGATCCTGCCACAGGTAGTTATTAAAACGTCCCCTGAAGTCTTTTATGATGAATGATTGTGTCTGTGTCTGAGTCTCTGACCTTCCCTGAAGCCTCTGTTTTTTAAAGAAATCACTACCGGAAGCCATTCACTTATTAAAATTAAAAAAATAAATTCCTACTACAAGTTTTAATTTGTAGAGTTCATCTTCTGAATAACTCAAATAATTTTATAAACATTATTTGATGAATCTGCCCTTTTGTTCTCAAAAGGAGAAAATATATATTGATGATTTAACTAGTTAGTCACTGTTTTTTTTTTTTTTTTTTTTAAAGAAGGGGTGAAATACACATAAAGAAAAATAGGAAGGAAAAGATACGGAAATTTTGCTTATTAAACAAGTAAAAGTGTTGCTCTTGTCTTTTCCGTAGGAAAATGTATCATCATGAAAACTTAAGATTTACAGCAGGAAAGAGAAAGATGATTAGTAAGATCCATGAGAAAGGGGAGGGTTCTTCTCAGACACAGAAATTGATATTCTATAATTACTTTAACAGGTGTTTACTTCAAAGTTTAGTTTGAAAAATGGGGTTACATATTTGCATGTAATAAAAATTTTGTGAAAGAGTGTTGAATTCTTTTTAATAGCTTGACTTAGAGCCAAGAAGAAGAACAAAGGAGAAACTAAAATTTATTGAGTATCTGCTGTCTGCTAGGAATTTTGGGATTGTGTTATCATTATAGGTTATTTTATTTGACTGTCTCAGCAACCTTTCTCACTTTCTAGGTTTGTACTTTACCTTCACTTAACAGATGAGAAACAGAGGTCAAGTAACTTGCTCATGCTTACATAGCTAGAGCTGGGGATTCGTAACACTTCAAACCCTTGTACTTACTCCTATCAAATATCCTACTGTCCACTAGGTTGTACTCTTTGTTCCCCTTGGTAGATGACCTACATACCCTCTGATGCTAGTAATGTCTTTGTATTAGTCAGCTGTTGCCACAATAATGCTGCATAGTAACCATCTCAGAACTCAGTGGCATACAACAAAAAGAATTATTTCTCACTCAGACATCTGTGAGTCAGCTGGGCCTCTTCTGATCTAGGCTGGCTCCTTGGGCTTGGCTTCAAACTGGCAGTTGAGACCCGTTCTGCTCCTTGTATGTCTCATTCACCATGGATCAGAAGCTACACAAAGCAGGATTTTCTTAGACAAAAGGAAAACGAGGTCAGCTTTCTAATAAGCACATTTAACTCCTCTGCTCAGTGCCATTTCTGCCAACATTTCATTGGCCAGAACAAGTCATGTGGTTAAGCTCACTGTCAAGGATAAGGAAGAATACTTTGCCTAAGGTATGGATAGGGGAAATGACTGTATTCTGAATAATAATTAACACTGCCAAACTCTTGATGGACCTTATGAAGAAAATACAACAGGATAGGTAAACAAAGCTCTCTCTTAGTTAATGTCTTGTGAGGCTTTTTTTTTTTTTTTTTTTTTTTTTTTTTTTTTTGTGGTACGCGGACCTCTCACTGCTGTGGCCTCTCCCGTTGCGGAGCACAGGCTCCGGACGAGCAGGCTCAGCGGCCATGGCTCACGGGCCCAGCCACTCTGCGGCATGTGGGATCTTCCCGGACCGGGGCACGAACCCATGTCCCCTGCATCGGCAGGCGGACTCTCCACCACTGCGCCACCAGGGAAGCCCCTTGTGAGGTTTCTTTAAATACTGTAAGTTAATCATGTCTATGAAAGAATTTTAGATTTTTATGTCTTAAAACTAAGTACCTGGAAAATTAACATTTAGATTTAAAATTTTTTTAATTTATTTATTTTTGGCTGCGTTGGGTCTTCGTTGCTGCACATGGGCTTTCTCTAGTTGTGGCGAATGGGGGCTACTCTTCTTTGCAGTGCGTGGGCTTCTCATTGCGGTGGCTTCTCTTGCGCAACACGGGCTCTAGGCACGCGGTCTTCAGTAGTTGTGGCGCGTGGGCTTCAGTAGTTGTGCCTCACGGGCTCTAGAGCGCAGGCTCAGTAGTTGGGGTGCACGGGCTTAGTTGTTCCGTGGCATGTGGGATCTTCCTGGACCAGGGCTTGAACCCATGTCCTCTGCATTGGCAGGCAGTGGAGAACTAACATTATTAATTGGCACTGTACTTAGCTGTAGATATCAGAAGTCTTCTCATACAGTATTATTTTTGGTCTGGCCTACTGGAATGTGCTTCCTTCTGGTTTACGAACTGGAGTGAGGAAAGGCCAATTCAATGCTATGTAATGGGTTGCCTTTATTTTTGTCATTAATATCTGTGTAATGATAAAGAATTAACATTACTTCCAATCCAGTAGTTAGGAGCATTAACATTTTACTTAGATCTCAATTTAGAGCCTAATCAAATTTGTTAGGAATGTTAACTATTTCAGTTCATTTAAACTTGGTCCATTAGAATAAGCTTCTGGATTGCCTTTTTTCTCTTTTTTTTCAGCTTTTCATTATTGCCTGTTAGGAACCATTGCTTCCAGTTTACTTATGTGGATAAGACTGTTGACACAGGAAGAAATTTGTTTGCCTGGAAGAAATTTGCAAAAAAGTTTCCTTAAACCAAGGAGAAAATGGACTCTAAGGGACTAACATCAACATAATTAGTGTAATACTGTGAGGTAGTTTTAGGAAGCTTTGCTGTGTTAATAAAGACAGTACTTGACTTTCTTTAGATTCAGTTTTGCAGAGGGGGTAGGGGAGTGAAATGGCAGAGAGAGTGAATGATGTGAGTATTCTAAAATCTCAACACTTTTCAGGATAAACAGAACTGATATTCCTAAACTCCTCTAGATTAAAAAGGAAGAGTAATGTCTAACCTTTTGGATATTGTGGTACTACCAGTTGTTCTCCTTTCCCTTTCCCCTTGAAATAATATTTATTTTTTTAAAATAAAAGTGAATTAATGATAAGTTTTGTGGTGAGAACTTTATAATTCTCATTTTGAAACTGTTGGAGACATCATGGAGTGTTACAAAGCCAAGACTGAGGATCACTGTTTGTGCTACTAGGTAAGGTGTCATTGAAGTGGTTAAAATTTAGAAGATAGGTTCACCAAACCTAATGGTCTCATAGATCCACTTATATTATGTCTTTTTGAATTACATACATTTTAAAAATAATAGTACAACTTGGTGCCTATGTTGTGTTTGGTTCAGCTGTACACACGGTTGGGCCAAGTTGTCATCTTTCAGGGATCTTTTGGTTATAGGAGGGGATTGACACTCTCGATGTTAAGGAGTACTTGATATAGTACTTATTATAGTAATTGAAAATTATAGCTAAAACCAACCTGTTTCTGTGTTGTAGCAATGTTTCTTTTAAGTTAGCAGGGGGTGTTTTACATTAAATGAATTAAACTCTTAACTCCATTATGGCAGAGCCCTTGCCTGTCGCATTCACCACTGTATCCTCAGACCAGAAGAATGAATGAGTGTTGCTGTAAAACATATGAGATATCCCCTCACTGTCAGTTTCCATCTACCCTTCTAGCAAATTTTATTTAGTCTCTATAATCAGAAATTTTAATGTGAGAATACACAGCCACAGTGGTTTTGTGTGAAGCATGTTTTAAAAAGTTTATTCCAGAGAAATTTGTCAGAAATTACACTTATAATTATCTATGAAGAAACTTATCTGTTTAGAATTTTGCCTGTAGAATTTTTTTTTTGGATTCATAAATGAAATCGTTCTGCAGGTTTATCTTACATGGAAAGAGACAAGGGGGGAAGATTAATGAGCAACAGCAAATTACAGAGAAGCAGGAGACATCTATCATATGTGGAACTATAGCTTTATTATTAACTGTCAGGGTTGTTACACTAATAACTTTAAAAAATTTTTATTAAGAGATTTTACCTGCTTGAATTCCCATATAAATTGTTTTTGTTCTTTTATTCATGGAAAATAAAATTTGATTTTTTAAAAATTAAGAATACTTTTTGTGCTTCTAAATTGTTTACACAATTGTTCTAAAAATTTACAAAATTATAAAAATATTCATGTTTACAAAAAGTGATTTTGCATCATGTTTTATCTTTGAATCATAGCCAGTGTTTTTTTAAGTGCTATATACTTTGTAGCACAGAATTAGATTTATATTTTTAAAAAGCACATAGACTAGTATGCTTCTAAATGATAGGAAATATTGGTGATCCCAGGATATGTGTAAGTTTTTTCTTTGATGGCTGACAATTTATATTGAGTAATTGTTTTGTAGTGGCAATTTAGCTAGGTAATCCAATGTAAATTGAAATGCATTCGTTGTAATAGCATATTTCATCTTTCTTGTCTTATTTTCTAATTGAAGTGAAGGGGCAAAAGCTAAGTTTGTATGGTATTTAAATTCACTTGGATATAGTACTCAAGCATATTAGTCAATTTTTATCAGAAAAGATGCACTAAAGTTTTCCTATTAAGGTTTTAAGGTCATTGATTGGAAAAGAGTTTGAAAATGTCTTTTTTGCCCCTATTTCCCCTATATAGCCTTCTTGAAGTTTCTCTAAAATAGATTTTAAATGCCAATTAGGAGGTTGAGTATACTAAAATAAAAGCAAATGCAACAAAAATGGCCTCACCTTATGGTAGTTAGGCTTTTGAGAGAATAAGTGGAACCTTTGCTCTGAGCATGGCTTTGAGAAAGATATTCGTCTTAATGAACACATTAATTAGAACCATAACTATTTATAAGATAATTAGAAACGAAGCTTGGTAAACTGAGCTTTTCCTGCAATTAATGGAGGATTAATTACTGGAGGTAATGAAGTGGATTTTTAAATGCATTAAGGTGAAGTACAGAGATGAGCAAGGCTTTGTGATAGTTGCATAATTATTTCAGGCTGTTTGAGCATAGCTCATATGAGATCGTTAATAAGCATCATTGCATCGTTATGTATGCACTTAAAAGACTTACCACCAAAATGACTGCCTAATTATTTCTAATTGGCAGGACTCTGTGTAGTCATTGAGCTGTTTGTAGCCATTTTAAGGTTCATTTAACTATCCTTGGGGCCATGTGATAGATGGAAAAAGCTTCAACTACATGCTGGCCTTGGCTGGCGCCGTTAATCAGTTTTGGTGGGCTTCAGTTTAAATGCATTTGCTCATGCAGAGGTCAAAACCTGAAGTAGTCCAAGCAAAGTTTTGCTTTTTGAAGCCACTTGACTGTATTCATTAGCAATTAGTAAAATAATTGTGTCTGTCACTATATTTGGATTTCCATATGACTTGGTATTCTTTTATCGCTGTCCCTTCTTATTCCATATCTGCTACACTGGAAACCAAATATTCTTCCAACAAACCCTTTTAACGACTTCAGTGTACTGGCATATGTTACGATATACTACCTTTCTTCATTCATTTGTTAGCTTAAACAGTGTAGTACATTTCAACACAATCATCTAATTTGCTCCTGATTGATTGCTGGTGAAAGTTTCTACCAAAGGACAACATTTTAGGGCTTTTAAGGACATCTCTAAGGAATTAGTCATTAAGCATTAAGAGAGGAAGTAAGAAGTAGTCAGATCGAATTTTGACATTTACCAGAGTTTTGTAGCTAGAAGCATCTATATCTAAGATGTTGAAAGCAAAAAATATATATGTATTTCTTTCCCACTCTCCTGCCCCAGAGGCACATGATGCAAGCAGGTTGTGTGAGGGGGACAAGCGGTGTAATGTCTACACTTCTTTTTAAGGCTCCTTCTTAAGTAAGTATATTACTAATCTAGTGCTTTTATGGAATTAATTTAGGAATGTTTGAATGTTAATTTCAAATGATATATCTTTGTTTATAATATTATTGATATGAAGTTTTTAAATCTTTATTAGATTTAATGTGACATCCCATTAGCTAAGCATCTGTAAAGGTTTTCAATGAGCTTGTTGTCTTGTTACACATAATCATAACCATCTGTGGGATGTTGTCAAGGTATATATGCCATTAGAGTGGTTTAGAAAAACAGTGGTGAAGCAAATTGTAGGCTAATAAAATAAAGGTCAGTTTATACCCTTTGTTATGAAAAATGTGGTTTTAATCATTTCCTTAATGTTAATGCCTAAGGTTAAAATTATTTATGCAGAATATTTTAAGGGATTGCCAACTTTATTGAAACTAGATGTGTGTATTTGGTTCCCTTAACAGTTTCATTATTCAAGAATTTGGGGGTTTAAATGTCAATCAGGCTGTGCATATTTCTTAGGAACTGACTTAATTACTGTGGATTTTAGTCTATTGTTTCAGTATTTAGAAACAATGTATTGAACTACTTAATCTCTCAGATAAATCAACCTGTCCTCTGCTAGAATTATGAACTTCTTTTTGGTTTTTTAATAATGCCTTTTGAGTATTTTTAACACATTTTAAGAGAAAGAGGAAACATAAAGCTAGCAAATGGATTGCTTGTTTACAATAAGTGTATTAAATTTTACAAACTTAGACTGTATCTTAATAGAATTTGTTTTGTGTTTGGTTATTTGGAAATGCCAATCTGTTTTTAAAGCATAGAATAAAAGAAAAAGAACAATTTGAAGATTGGGATAGAATTCCCTTTTTATGTAATTAGAAATTCACAATCTATACATTGATCAAATTGTCGCAATTGTTTTAGTCCTTTGACATTGTAAATTGAAATTTTAGATCTTGAATAAGGGCAAAATGTTAATGTTTCACTTCAAGTAAATCCTTTTAAATTTTTATAAGTCTGTGAAGAATGTGTTTATGAAAGTGCTATCAATAATGTTCTAGAAAAGTGGGGCAGTTTTTTTAACATATTGTTGGCTTTCAATCTGCATATTGAGGTACACTGAAATGCAGTTTTATAATTTTACTCAGTAGATGTATTGATATTTGCTAATTATAACATTATGAAAGGGAAAATATTACTGTAGGATTCCTGTATACTTCAATTTCTTCAAGAACATAGACATAATCAAGGCAACCATGCACATTGGGGCTTACCCTCATTTGCTAGTTTTTGGAACTGTGATACAACTATGAAGAACCTAGGGGTAAAACGAGAATAAAGACACAGACCTACTTGAGAATGGACTTGAGGATATGGGGAGGGGGAAGGGTAAGCTGTGACAAAGCGAAAGAGAGGCATGGACATATATACACTACCAAACGTAAGGTAGATAGATAGTGGGAAGCAGCCGCAGAGCACAGGGAGATCAGCTCGGTGCTTTGTGACCACCTGGAGGGGTGGGATGGGGAGGGTGGGAGGGAGGGAGATGCATGAGGGAAGGGATGTGGGAACAGATGTATATGTATGACTGATTCACTTTGTTATAAAGCAGAAACTAATAAAAAAAAAAAAGAAAAAAAAAAAAAGAAACCCTCGTTAGCGTACTGGAAGATAAGAAACTACTAGAGCAGAGAGAGAGGTGCAGTGTTCAAGCTGAGTTCCCCTAAACTTATGAATCTACTTACTGTCAGACATGTGAGTGAGGCTATCCTAGACCAGGGGTTAGCAAACTAGAGTTTACTGGCTTGCTGCCTGTTTTTGTAAATAAAATTTTACTGGGACACAGCCACACTCATTTGTTTATGTTTTGTCTGTGGCTGCTTTCCTGCTACAATGGTGAAGTTTAGTAGCTGCTACAGAGACCTCATGGCCTGCAAACCTAAAAGTTTTACTATCTGTCCCATTAAGAAAAAATTTGCTGATTATTGTCTTAGACCATCCACCCACACCCAAGCCATCAGGTGACCCAGCTGATCCCACTGACTACTGAGATTAATTGCCATCTGAGACCAGATAAAACTAGCTGATCTAGAAAATTGTGAGAAATAATAAATGTTTGTTGTTTTAAGCTTCTAAGTTTGGGGCACTTTATTATGCAACAGAAAATTAACTGATATAAACTGAAGTGATTTTTCCATATGATTTGTTTAATCACTCAAATTTTGGCATTTGTATGAAAACATCTCATAATTTTCATTATTTTTATTATAGATTTTTAAAAACTTTGGCAAAGTTTTTTCATAAATTTTTTATTCAAACTATGAGTATAGTTTGAAAATGGTTTATTTTATTAATTGATTACTGTTCATTTAAATTGTAGTGTTTGCAATTTCGATTATCATTTTTGGTACAAGTGCCTCAGGATTTTTTATCTAGGTAATAACCACATTTAATTTCTTGGCTGTATAACTTGTAACTAGTTTATTAGTTACATATTAGAGGAAATATCAAGTAGGCAAGACAAAAGACATTTTGTTTTGTAGTCAAAACAAAAATGTTTTGCGGTGCTTTATTGCAGGGATTCCCAATCCCCGGTCTGTGGCCTGGTACTAACTGGGCCGCACAGCAGGAGGTGAGTGGCGGGGGAGGGAGCGAGGCTTCACCTGCTGTTGCCCATCACTTGCATTACTGCCTGAACCCCAACACTCCCCCCCACCCCCCCATCCATGGAAAAATTGTCTTCCATGAAACTGGTCCCTGGTGCCACAAAGGTTGGGGACCACTGCTTTACTGGATTTCTTGCATAGCTAATGTGAGCATATGAAGACACTTTCTTTAAAATTATCCTATTTTAAAAGTATTGCTACCATATTTTTGTTCTGATTGCCATTTTTAAAATATATTTGAGAAGATTGAGAATTACATTCTGAGAGAAACTTGGCTTTAGCCTCACATGCTTCTCTTGATTTACCTAATGAATGGGGTGGGTTTATTCCTACTGTTCTGACTCTAGTCTTTTTCATTATGAGCCTCATTTTCTATAGAGTATGCTACTCTGTCTCCATGTGGGTTGACTATTACAGTATAGGTCTCTGTACCTACAGTAGTCACATGAAATAGTTGCCCACCAGGTACTTGTCAGAAGATATAATCTCAAACTCAGTGCAGCACAGAACCTTTCAAAAGCTTTGCCAAGAAGAACCATGTTATGGAGGAATTCTTGAAGGATATATAGTGTATCTGAGTCTTTTTTAGTTTAAAATCCACCCCTTATTTAAGCCTGAATCTTATATCTGGACTCATCATATTGACCTTCTCTGGAATTGATTTAACTGATTGTCTTTTGGCATGTGGCCTATATTTAAGGAAGTTATTGCAAATTGCTCTGTGAAATTCATTAGATGGTTTATTTTAAGAATGATCTCAGGGTCAAGGATAGTTGTATATGATTTGATAACCTGGTTTGTGTTTCTTCTATGAACATTATGTTCTTCCTTCTTTTAAGTTAGCTGTTGGAAAGTTGAAGCCATATTTTTGGTCTAATTCTAGCAATTCTAGGGCCTTATATTCTGATTTGCATATTAACCTCTTTCCTGTTTCTGTTTAATTTTTCTTCTCTTTTCCTTTGTTCTTCCTTGTTCTCCCTATTAAAGTTTTATTTTACTTTATTTTTTGTATATATATATATATATATATATATATATATATATATATATACAGACACACAGTATATATGTAATTTTTGGAACAATGTGTGAGGGTATAAATAAGAAATTATACATATGAAGTCCTTTGGTGCTTGAAGGATATATAGTGTATCAAACTTGAAAAGATAGAAGTCCACTTAGCCTATCTGTTCCACTGATAGCAATGAAACCTTTTGGACAAAATGCTAAAAGAAGCTACTTTATGGCTTGGAAGCAATAGCAGGTAGATTGAAGAAGGTAGTCAAAACTTGAAGATGACCCATATGTGCCGAGTTGCTCATTTTTGTTTCTTTTTTACTGTCCCAGATTTGACCATGGGAAGTCCTCTTTGCAGAACTGTACAGTGGGCAGCAGCAGCAAAAACTCTTAGAGAAATCTCTTATTTCTGGCTAGAAGGAAAAAGGAGACCCCATGAGCCAGGGACTGTTTGGTTTTAGTTTTTTTGATTTTTTTTTTTTCACTTTTTCCCTTTTTCCTCTCCTGGCACTGACCTAAGGACAGCCCCAGATATGGCCTATGGAATCTGTTATTATTTTCTTCATCTTTTCTCTCATTGCTTTATTTGCCTTAAGAGAAACACTATTCATGCAGAACTGCATGATGGCAGCACAGGCAGCTAAAACTCCAAGAAAAACTCTTATCTTTCTTGCAAGAGGACTGGAAAAAGGAGCTCCTGGGAGCTGAAGAGTATGGAGGTAGTATCAGAAAGGAGAGAACAGGAGAAAGAGATCCTCTTATTCTGTGTATGGCTGGCACAAGGCCTGGGCTTACCTCTGAGGTGCACATGCGTGCACAGACTGAAAGCAACATAACAAAACCTTTGAAAACTGAACTTACATTGGAACCACAAACCACAGAAAGTGAGGCAGAACTTTTGATCTAAACCTAACCAGGTTAATTGCCTGCTAAAACAAACAACAAAATCAACATTCTGCAAAGGGTTTTAACAGGACCCAGAGTTTTGCAACATAATATTCAAAATGTCCAGGATATAGGGCAAAAGTACTCAGCATACAAAGAAGTAGAAAAATGTGACCAGTATTTAATGGAAAAGACAACCAATAGATGCCAACTCTGAAATGAACCAGATGTTGGAATTAAAGTCAGATGAAGACTTTTAAGTATGTACATGAGGCAAAGGTAAACCCTTTTGAAATTAATTGAAAGATAGAATTTCTCAGCAGAGGTAGAAACTATAAAAGAGAACCAATTGGAAATTTTAGAACTGAAAAATATAATATCAGAAATAAAAGACTTACTGCGTGGGCTCAGTATTAGAAAGGAAATGACAAAGAGTCAGTGAGCTTGAACATGGATAAACAAATAATCCAGTCTGAAAAATAATGAGAAAAATATTAAAAAACAATGAATGAAAACCCAGAAACATGTGGAAGATAACAAAATATCTAACATGCACATAATTATAGTTCCAGAATGAGAAAAGAGAATCTGACAAAATGTACTTCAACAAGTAATGGCCAAAATTTCCCTAATTTTACAAAAGATATACATTTTTAGAATTAAGAAGCTTAGTGAACACCAAATAGGATAAATTCAAAGAAAACCACACCTAGACATATATTAATGAAACTGCTAAAACATATGAAGGAGAATTGTTTTAACTGTTCATGACGTTACTATTGAACAAAATATTTGTCTTTTTGATAATGTATCTATTGTACTTTGCTACTCAAATATGGATTAATATATTTTATATTGTGCTTAACTGGGAAAAATAAGAAATGAGGAAAAGGGTTTCTTTTCTTATGCAATTATGAAGACACATTTTTAAAGAACAACTTTTGCATGTTGTATTGAGTGAGACACTAAAGGAAAAGAAATATTTTTCTTTCCTCCAGTACATCTTTCCTCCAAGCTTATTCAGAGTTAGCTGGTAGTTGGTTGATTTAATTGAATGCCCTAGGTTAAAAAGGTTAATTAGCATATGTTTATTTACATTTTAATTCAGGGAATGTGTTTCTGAGCCATTGAAAAGTTCCTAAAATTAAATAGTTATTCATAGGTTGTCATCTTTTAAGATGTTTAATCTATTTTTTTTTAGTGTTAAAGATGATTAGTAGTCTTCAGTTGAAATTGATTGTTAATTATTTTAATACTTTGAGGTTAGCATAAATATATTTGATTGGTGGGGCCAGAGCATATGGATCATTTTCTTATGACTCTGTCCTTCAGTGTCTATTCAGTTTTCCTAGCTGTGCAGAATCTGATGCTTTAACAAAGTAGGTACATGCTTCTCATTAAATATGAATTTGAAATTGTATTTATTTTTGATAAATATAACCTTAAAATATAACTGTTATTTTAAGGTTAACCTCAAGTTTTATATTCTCTATAAAGCCTTCCCTCACTACCCATGCTTACTTCCTATTCAGATTTTTTATGTATATAAAACATCACTGAATATACATTAAGGATTTAATAAGAAAGTTAAATATAAATTTACCATATGAAACAGCACCATATGAACTCACTCTTAGGGATCTGCCCAAGAGAAATGAAAACATATATTCACACAAAGACTTGCATATGAATATTCTCAGCAGCATTATTTATTATAGTCTAAAGGTGGAAACAACCCAAATGATCACCAACTGATGAATGGATAAAAAATGTGGTATAGTCATACAGTGGAATATTATTCAACAATAAAAAGGTACAAGCCCCTGGTATCTGCTGTGACTTGGATGGACCTCAAAAACATTATGCTAAGTGAAAGAAACCAGATACAAGAGATCACATATTGTATGATTCCATTTATATGAAATGTCCAGAAAAGGCAAATTTGTAAAGACAGAACATAGATTAGTGATTGTCTAAAGTGGGGTGGGGGCTGGGGATTAACAGTAAATAAGTATGAGGGATCTTTTGGGGTGATGAAACGTTCTAAAACTGATTTATGGTGGTGGTTGCACAACTTGGTAAAATTACCAAAAGGTCAATGAACTGTACACATAAAGTGGATGAACTTTATAATATGTAAGATGTCTCAATAAAATGATTTAAAAAAACCCCCCAAGAGTGTGAGATAGTGTATTTATCTCTCCATTGGCATTGTAGCCACATCAAGACTTAGCTTAATGCTTGGCATTTTTATAGATGCTTAATTTAAAAAGGGTTGATTTAAGTTTTAAGTAGTTGAGCTTTCAAAATTAACCTGAGCCTAGCACCTAGGAAAATATTCCAGAAAGATGAGGCCCAGTAAGCTGAAGTTTATTTAATTAAAGCTTTTTATTCATATCAGATAACAGATAAAAGTGCAGAAGGCATAAGTCTTCAGCTCAATAAATTATCACAAAAAGCATATGTGTTTAAATAGTACTGAGGCCGAGAAATAGAATATTAAGAATACCCTTGAATCCCTGCTTACATTTCAGCTTAATGCCAAACTATTTTCCAAAGTGTTTTATACTCATTTAAATTCCCACTAGTGATGTATGAGTGTTGCCAGTGTTCCACATCCCTACCAGCATTTAATATTATCAGTTATTTTAATGTAACCATTTTGGTGGATAAGTAGTGGTATCTCTGTAGGTTTTAATTTTATTCCCCTGTTGACTAATGAAATTCAGCACAGTTTATGCATTTATTGGCCATTTGGATATTCTCTTTTATGAAATGCCTATTTAAATCTCTTATCTATTTTTTTTTTTATATTAGGAGGTTGCTCTCAGTGATTTGTAGCAGTTTTTAAGTTTTTCTTTTTAATGTATTCTGGTTATCAGCTCTTTGTCTGTTAATATGTTTCTCAAATGTCTTCTTCCACTCTCTGGCTTGCCTTTTTTACTCTTAAAATGGTCTTTTGATGTTTAGTACTTCCTAACTTTAATGTAGCTTTCCTTCCTGGGTGGTTAGTACTTTCTGTGTCTTTTTCAAGAAATTGTTGCCTATCCCAACATCATGAAAAAAATCTCTTAGAAAATCTATTGTACCTTCAACATTTAAATCTGGAAATTATTTTTATGTGGGATAGTATGGTGTGAAGTTTTTTGTTTTTGCTTTTGTTTTTTAATAGTATAATTGCTATTAAGTATAATTATTGGAGTATAATTGCTTCACAATAGTGTGTTAGTTTTTGTCGCACAATAAAGCGAATCAGCCATATGCATACATATGTCCCTATATCCCATCCCTCTTGAGCCTCCCTCCCATCCTCCCTATCCCACCCCTCTAGGTCCTCGCAAAGCACTGAGCTGATTTCCATTTTTGTGTATGGTGTTAGGTAGTGTTCTAATTTCATTCTTTTACATGTAGCTGTCCAGTTTTTCCGGCATCACTTTATTGAAGAGGCTGTCTTTTCTCCATTGTATGTTCTTGCCTCCTTTGTCATAAATTAGGTGCCCATATGTGCATGGGTTTACCTCTGGGCATTCTGTCCTGTACCATTGATCTATATTTCTGTTTTTGTGCCAGTACCATACTGTCTTGATTACTGTAGCTTCATGGTATAGTTTGAGGTTGAGGAGCCTGATTCCTCCAACTCCGTTTTTCTTTCTCAAGATTGCTGTGGATATTCGGGGTCTTTTGTGTTTCCATATGAATTCTAAAATTTTTTGTTATAATTCTGTGAAGAATGCCATTGGTAGCTTGATAGGGATTGCATTGAATCTGTAGATTGTTTTGGGTAGTATAGTCATTTTCACAATGTTGATTCTTCCAATCCAAGAACATGGTATATTTCTCCATCTGTTTATGTCATCTTAGATTTCTTTCATCAGTGTTTTATAGTTTTCTGTGTACAAGTCTTTCACCTCCTTAGGGAGGTTTATTCCTAGGTATTTTATCCTTTTTGTTGCAGTGGTAAATGGGAGTGTTTCCTTCATTTCTCTTCTGATTTTTCGTTGTTGGTGTATGCGAATGCCAGAGATTTCTGTGCATTAATTTTGTATCCTGCAGTCTTACCAAATTTATTGATTAGTTCTAGTAGTTTTCTGCTCGCATCATTAGGATTTTTTATGTGTAGTATCATGTCATCAGCAAACAGTGACAGTTTTACTTCTTCTTTTCCAATTTGGATTCCTTTCTTTTTTTTCTCTGATTGCTGTGGCT
The DNA here is from genome assembly GCF_025265405.1 of Mesoplodon densirostris. Lineage (NCBI taxonomy): Eukaryota > Metazoa > Chordata > Mammalia > Artiodactyla > Ziphiidae > Mesoplodon > Mesoplodon densirostris. Next base: position 82,819,092 of record NC_082665.1, read on the forward strand.
CAGACTTCCAAAACCGTGTTGAGTCAGAGTGGTGAGAGTGGACATCCTTGTCTTGCTCCTGATCTTAGTGGAAATGCTTCCAATTTTTCATCTTTGAGTATGACGCTTGCTGTGGGTTTGTCATATATGTCCTTTATTATGTTGAGGTAGGTTCCCTCTATGCCCATTTTCTGGAGAGTTTTTATCATAAATGGGTGTTGAATTTTGTCAAAAGCTTTTCTGCATGTATTGAGATGATCATATGGTTTCTGTTCCTTAATTTGTTAATGTGGTATATCACACTGATTGATTTGCATATATGCAAATCCTTGCATTCCTGGGATTAATCCCACTTCTTCATGGTGTGTGATCCTTTTAATGTGCTGTTGGATTCTGTTTGCTAGTATTTTGTTCAGGAGTTTTGCATCTGTGTTCATTAGTGATATTGGTCTATAATTTTCTTTTTTTGTGATATCTTTTTCTGGTTTTAGTGTTAGGTATTTGGTATTAGGGTGATGCCCATTCTGCTTCGTAGAATGAATTTGGGAGTGTTTCTCCCTCTGCAGCTTTTGGAAGAGTTTGAGAAGGATAGGTGTTAGCTCTTCTTTAAATGTTTGATAGAATTCGCCTGAGAAGCCATCTGGTCCTGGACTTTTGTTTGTTGGAAGATTTTTAATTACAGTTTCAATTTCATTACTTGTGATAGGTCTGTTTATATTCTCTAATTCTTCCTGGTTCACTCTTGGAAAATTGTACCTTTCCAAGAATTTGTCCATTTCTTCCAGGTTGTCCATTTTATTGGCATATAGTTGTTCGTAGTAGTCTCTCATAATCCTTTGTATTTCTGCGGTGTCAGTTGTGATTTCTCCTTTTTCATTTCTAATTTTATTGATTTGCATCCTCTCCCTTTTTTTCTTGAGGAGTCTAATGGTTTATCAATTTTGTTTATCTTCTCAGAGAACCGGCTTTTAGTTTTATTGATCTTTGCTATTGTTTCCTTCATTTCTATTTTATTTATTTCTGCTCTGATTTTTTTTTTTTTTTTTTTTTTTTTTTTTTTTTTTTTTTTTTTTTTTTTTGCTGTACGCGGGCCTCTCACTGCTGTGGCCTCTCCCGTTGCGGAGCACAGGCTCCGGACACACAGGCTCCGCGGCCATGGCTTGCGGGCCCAGCCGCTCCGCGGCATGTGGGATCTTCCGGGATAGGGGCACGAACCCGTGTCCCCTGCATTGGCAGGCGGACTCTCAACCACTGCGCCACCAGGGAAGCCCTCTGCTCTGATTTTTATGATTTCTTTCCTTCTACTGACTTTGGGTATTTTTTGTTCTTCTTTCTCTAGTTTTAAGTGTACGGTTAGATTGTTTACTTGAGATTTTTCTTGTTTCTTGAGGTGAGATTGAATTGCTATAAATTTCCCTCTTAGAACTGCTTTTGCTGAGTCCCATAGGTTTTGGGTTATCATGTTTTGTTTGTCGTTTGCTTCTGTGTATTTTTTAATTTCTTTGATTTCTTCAGTGATCTTTTGGTTATTTAGTAGAGCACTGTTTAGCCTCCCTGTATTTGTGTTTTTTACAGTTTTTTTCCTGTAATTGGTTTCCAGTCTCATAGCGTTGTGGTCAGAAAAGATGCTTGATATGATTTCAGTTTTCTTAAATTTTCCGAGGCTTGATTTGTGACCCAAGATGTGATCTGTCCTGGAGAATGTGCTGTATTCACTTCATAAGAAAGTGTATTCTACCACTTTTGGGTGGGATGTTCTATAAATATTAGTTAAATCTATCTGGTCTATTGTGTCATTTAAAGCTTGTGTTTCCTTATTTATTTTCTGTTTGGATGATCTGTCCATTGGTGTAAGCGGGGTGTTAAAGTCCTCTACTATTCTTGTGTTACTGTCGATTTCCCCTTTCATGGTTGTTAGTATTTGCCTTATGTATTGAGGTGCTCGTATGTTGGGTGCATAAACATTTATAATTGTTATATCTTCTTCTTGGATTGATCCTTTGATCATTATATAGTGTCCCTCCTTATCTCTTGTAACATTATTTTAAAGTCTGTTTTATCTGATACAAGCATTGCTACTCCAGCTTTCTTTTGATTTCCATTTGCATGGAATATCTTTTTCCATCCCTTCACTTTCAGTCTGTATGTGTCCCTAGGTCTGAAGTGGGTCTCTTCTAGACAGCATATGTATGGGTCTTGTTTTTGTATCCATTCAGCCAGTTTATGTCTTTTAGTTGGGGCATTTAATCCATTTATATTCAAGGTTACTATCGATATGTATGTTCCTATTACCATTTTCTTAATTGTTTTGAGTTTTTTTTTTTTTTTTGCGGTACGTGGGCCTCTCACTGTTGTGGCCTCTCCCGGTGTGGGACACAGGCTCCAGACGCGCAGGCTCAGTGGCCATGGCTCACGGGCCCAGCTGCTCTGCGGCATGTGGTATCTTCCCGGACCGGGGCACAAACCCGTGTCCCCTGCATCGGCAGGCGGACTCTCAACCACTGCATCACCAGGGAAGCCCCTTGAGTTTGTTTTTGTGGGTGTTTTTCTTCTTTTGTGTTTCCTGCCTGGAGAAGTTTCTTTAGCATTTGTTGTAAAGCTGGTTTGGTGGTGCTGAATTCTCTTAGCTTTTGCTCATCTGAAAAACTTTTGATTTCTCCATCGAATCTGAATGAGATCCTTGGTGGGTAGAGTAACCTTGGTTGTGGGTTTTTCTCTTTCGTCACTTTAAGTATATCATGCCACTCCCTTCTGGCCTGCAGTATTTCTGCTGAAAAATCAGCTGATAACCTTATGGGGATTCCCTTGTATGTTATTTGTTGCTTTACCCTTGCTGCTTTTAATATTTTTTCTTTGAATTTAATTTTTGTTAGTTTGATTAATATGTGTCTTGGTGTGTTTTTCCTAGGGTTTATCCTGTATGGGACTCTCTCTGCTTCCTGGACTTGATTGACTGTTTCCTTTCCCATGTTAGGGAAGTTTTTTACTATAATCTTTTCAAATATTTTCTCAGACCCTTTCTTTTTCTATTCTTCTCTGGGACCCCTATAATTCGAATGTTGGTGTGTTTAGTGTTGTCCCAGAAATCTCTGAGATTGTCTTCAATTCTTTTCGTTCTTTTTTCTTTATTCTGCTCCTCGGCAGTGATTTCCACCATTATGTCTTCTAGCTCAGTTATTCGTTCTTCTGCCTCAATTATTCTGTTATTGATTCCTTCTAGTGTATTTTTCATTTCAGTTATTATGTTGTTCATCTCTGTTTGTTGTTTAGTTCTTCTAGATCTTGGTTAAACATTTCTTGTATTTTCTCAATCCATGTCTCCATCCTGTTTCCGAGATTCTGGATCATCTTTACTGTCATTATTGTGAATTGTTTTTCAGGTAGATTGCCTATTTCCTGTTCACTTATTTGGTCAGATTTTACCTTGCTCTTTTACCTGTAACATATTTTTTTGTTGCCTCATTTAAAAATTTTTTTTTTTATTTTTATGAGTGGGATTGTGTTCCTGTCTTACTGGTTGTTTGGCCTGAGACTTCCAACACTGGAGTTTGTAGGCTACTGGGTTGAGGTGGGTTTTGGTGCTGAGATGAGGAATTCCGTGAGACCTCACTCCGATGAATATTGCCTGGGGTCCGAGGTTCTCTGTTAGTTCAATGGTTCGGACTCGGAGCTCCCACTGCAGGAGCTTCAGCCCCACAGATGGCTCATGAACCAAGATCCTGCAAGCTGCGTGGGATGGCAAAAGAAAAAAAAAAAAGAGAGAGAACAATAACAAAGCAAAAAATAAAATTAGAGTAGGAAACTAACAGATATGTTAGAAAGAATATAAAAATAAAAATATAGATGAATCAACAACTGGAAGGTACATCAGTACCAGAATAGTAAAAAAGAGGAGGAAAAAAAAAAGAAAAAGAAAGAATGAATAAAAAGAGCATAAAAGGCCTTGGCTGTGGAGGGCAGGGCCTGAGCACGATGTGAGGTTTGGGTGGTGGGTGGGGCCTATGCTTAGGACCCACAAGGCTGGAAAAGGCCCTGGGGGTTGTGGGGGGTGGGACTTAGGCTCAAGGAACTGATGGGGCCCAGGCATGCCCCCTACCCCTTGTCTCAGAGGGCAGGGGACCTCACCTGGGAACCCAGCAGGCTTCCTGTATTCAAATGGTCAGGGCAAACGTGCTCCTCTCCTCTCCTGCTCCTCCAGTGTGGGAGGGCCCCTACCCCCTGCAACTCCTGATCTCTCTGGCCTCCCTCCTATGTCCCCAGGACCAGTGCGGCTGGGGCAGATGGGGAGCCTTGGAGGGCAGGGGACCGGACTGGGAGCTCAGCAGGCTCCCTGGGCCCGAGTGGGTGGGGCAGACTCCCTCTTGCTCCTCACGGATGGCTTCTCCCCCTGCCTCTGCTGATCTCCCCAGCCTCAGGGGCACTGATCCTGTCTGGCCTCCACTTCTCCTCCCCACTCAGTCTCCCCACATCCTATCTGCCGGTTCACGTGGCGGTTCCTTCCATCTCCTTGGGCATCAGAGTCCTTCACCAGTGGCTGGCAGGCACCCTAGTTGTGGGGAGATGCTAACTCCGTGTCTTCCCACACTGCCATCTTGACTCCCTTGTTTTTGTTTTTTAATGGTCATCTAATTGTTGACTTAGTACTGCTTATTGAAAAGACTTTCCTTTTTTCACTGCGTGTTAGAGCTCTTACTCTAATTAAGTGTCCATATCTGCATGGGGCTTATGAATTCTCTGTTCTGTTCCATTGATTTATTTATCTATCCTTACACTAATACCATACTATCTTAATTAATTACTGTTGCTTAAATCAAGTCTTGATATCAGGTAAATCCTTCTACCTAATTCTTTTTCCATAAGAGTATGTTGGCTAATTTTGACCATTTATATATCTATATAATTTTTCGAATCATCTTGCCTATTTGTACAAAAAAAAAAGAAAAGAAAGGAAAAAAGAAAAAGAAAATGCTGGGATTTTGATTGGGATTTTATTGATTCTGTAAGTAAATATAGAGAGAATTGACATCTGATTTTCTCTTTTTATGTGGGTCAAAAGTTTGTTCATTTAATTTAATTTTTCAGGTTTTTTCACAGGGGGTTGTTCCTAACACCTTATCTTTTTGATATCGTAGATTCTGCTGTGATGATCCCTTTTCCATTCTTGATAGTATTTATGTAAGGCTTCTCTCTATTTTTATTGATCAGTCTCACCAAGGATTCATCAGTTTTCTTTTGGTTTTACTGACCTTTCTCTTGTTTATTTTCTAATCATTAATTTTGGCTTGAATTATTATTTTCTTCCTCTCTCCTTTGAATTTAATTTGCTGTTCGTTTTTTAATAAATTCTTGAGATGGATGCTTAAATCCTTTTTTTAAAATATATCCATTTAAAGCTGTACATTTTTCTCTAAGCACAACTTTAACTGTATCCCATAAATTTCAGGTACTATCATTATCATTTAATTAAGCATATTTTCTTATCTCTATTGTAATGTCTTCTTTGATCCATGGGTTATTTAAAGGTGCATTTTGCAATTTCTATACTTAAAGCTTTTTTTATTCTTGTTTATCTTTCTGTTATTGTTTCTAGCATAATTTTATTTTGGTCCTTTACTCAGAGAACATATTCTGAACACTTTCAATCCTTTGACATTCACTGAGACTGCTTTATGGTCCAACGTATGGCCAATTTTTGTAAATGTTATGTATGTATCTTAAAGGAGTGTGTATATTTTTAGTTATTAGTAGAATTGTTTTCTATGTACTGATTAGGTCAAATTTGTTAATTTTGTTCATATATTCTATTACCTTACTGATCATTTTGTCCGTTTGTTCTCAGTTACTAAGAATTATGTGTTAAATCTTCTCCTTGCTTTATATTAATGTATCTTGAGGCATGTATTATTATACATGCCTACAAATATAGAATTGTAATTATCTTAAGCTTTTCTCTCATTATCAAATGTCTGTCTTCTGTTGTAGTAAACACTTTGGGCCTTAAAATCTAGTTTGTCTGATATGAATATTTTGGTTAGTGTTTGCCTGGTAGATCATTTCCTATCCTTATACTATCAAACTTTCTATGCCCTTGTGTTTTATATATGTTTCTTGAAAGCAACATTTCATTTTTTTTTCCATTGCTTGGTTTTCAATTGGAATTCTAGCCCTTTATCTGTAATAAATTTGCTAAGTTTTCTTCCAGTTTGAGTCAAACTGTCTTCTATCTAGAATTTTGGTCATAATCCGAGAGCCTTTTCCTATACCCAGGTTATAGTAGAATTCACCCATGTGCTCTTCTAGTACTTTTTTGAGTTTTATTTTTACATTTAGATCTCTGATTCATTTGGAGTTTCTTCCCTGCATATGGTGTGACAAATATATCTAATTTAATTTTCTTCCAAATAATCATGCAGTTACCCCTAAATCATTTTTTTAAAGACTGTCTTTACTGCAGTGGTTATCACCTTTATCATATACTAGATTTGTTGTGTAGGTGGGTATATTTCTGGACTTTCTGTTCTATTCCTTTTGTTTGCATGTTCATGTGCTGGTACAAGTTCGTTCTAATTATAGAGGCTTTGTAACATGTTTTAATATATAGTAGGTCTATTCCCCCTTGAGAATTCTTTGTTTTTTACTGTCCTAGCTATTCTTGGATATTTATTTTTCCATATCAATTTCAGGTTCAGCTGTTTAGGTCCATAGAAGTGCTCATTGGAATTTTTACTGGGATTGCATTAAATTTGTAAAATAGCTTAAAAAAACTGACACCTTGATGAAGCTGAGATGGCCTGACCAATGACAAGGAATGTCTTACCATTTGTTTCAGGTTACTCATGTGTGTTTCATGAGTACTTTACAGTTTTTTTTTAAATTAGATTTTGAACATTTTTTGTTATGTCATTCCTCAATATTTATTTTTTAAGTTGCTGTTGCAAATGGAGTTTTTTTTTTACCCATTATACCTTCTTACTGGCTATTTGCACGTACCAATGCGATTGATTTTTTTTTAATAGATCTTTATTGGAGTATAATTGCTTCACAATACTGTGTTAGTTTCTGTTGTGCAACAAAGTGAATCAGCCATATGCATACATATATCCCCATATCCCCTCCCTCTTGAGCCTCTCTCCCACCCTCCCTATCCCACCTTTCTAGGTCATCACAAAGCACCAAGCATATTAATTTTATATCCTGAATTATTTTTGAGATTTGCTGTTCCCTTGATGATTTTTTTTTGAAATTCTTTTTGAATGGTTTAATTTATATTTTTTTTCTAGGGTTTTCAAGTATAATATCTGCAAATAGAGATAGTTTTATTTCCATTTCATATGCCTCTTATTGTTTTGTCTAGTCCAGTTGCACTGACTAGTACTTCCAGAATAATGTCTATGTAGTTTTTTAAATTGGACATTTTATTTTGAGATAATTGTGAATTCGTATGCAGATGTAGGAAGTTATGGAGAGATCCCATGTATCCTTTTTCCAGTTACCCCAATGGTAATACCTGTACTACAATATCAAAAGCAGAATATTGACAATGATACAGCTAAGTTAGAGAACCATTATATCACCACAAGATTCCCTCATGTTGCTCAGTTTATTAGTCACATCCACTTTCTTCCCTTTTGCTTGTGTCCGCTTCTTAAACCATGGCACCCAATCTGTTCTTCTTTTCTATAATACTTGTCATTTAAGAATGTTATGTAAATGGAATTGTACAATTTGGAAACTTTGGGATTGGCTTTTTTCATTTAGCATATTTCCCTGGAGATTCATCCTAGTTGTTGCATGCATCAATAATTTGTTCTGTTTATGGCTGGGTAGTATTCCATGGTATGGCTATACCATCGTTTGTTTAACTGTTTACCCATTATGTCTGAATTATTTACATGTTTTGGCTATTATGAAAAAAGTTGTTGTGATAATTCCTGGAGAGATTTTTGTGTGAACATAAGTCTTCATTTCTGTGGAAAAATGCCCCAGAATACAGTTGTAAGATCATAGTAGCTGCATGTCTAATTTTGTAAGAAACTGACAAACTGTTTTCCATAGTGATTGTACCATTTTACATTCCAGCTAGTACTGTATGAGTCATCTAGTTTCTCTGTATCCTTGCCAGCATTTGAGGTTGTTACTGTTTTTTTACATAACCTTTTTGATAGGTATATAGTGATATTATGATTGTAATTTTAATTTCCCTAATGGTTAGTGATGTTGAACATCTTTTCATGTTTTTGTTAGCTGTATATTCTCTTTGGTGGAACTTCTGTTAATGTTTTTTGTTTGTTTTCTAATGAAATTTTTACTTTCTGTTTTAAGAATTCTTTATATATTCTAGGTATTAGTCCTTTGTCAGATATGTGGTTTGCAAATATTTTCCCCCAGTCTGTAGCTTATCTCTTCATTCTCTTCACATGGTCTTTCACAGAGCAAAAGTTTTAAATTGTGACTATGTCCAGTTCATCAATTTTTCCTTTTATGGATTGTGTTTTTGGTATTAAATCTAAAAACTCTTTGCCAAGCACTAGATTCTAAAGCTTTTTCTACTATGTTTGCTTCTAGAAGTTTTACAGTTTTATGTTTTATATTTAAGTCTCTGATCTACTTTGAGTTAATCTTTGTATAAGGTATGAAGTGTAGGTCAGAGTTCTTTTTTTTTTTTTTTTTGCCATGTGTGTATTTTTAAAAGCTCCTCAGATGACTGATGAGTGGCCACAGTTGAGAATCATTGAAATAGATGATCAACAAAACCATTTCAGGTCCTGAAAGTTTATGAAATGCTCTTCTCAAAATATATTGAGGAGCACTATATGTTAATTAGGACTCTAAGGACAAGGGAGCAAAATGAATTTGGTGAATGTGGCATATCAAGGAACTTTCTTGGAACTTAATTAGAGTCAGAATTCTGGATACATGAGAGAAACTCCTATCATCTGGGGGAATTGTCTGTATTTGGGAGGGTGTGATGGCAGAGTGATCCCAGAGTGGAGAAGATGCTGCAAATTACAGCTTTTTGTGTACTCAATTACTTTCTCAATTCCTTGCATAAGGTTGGGAATACATACATTTTTTGTTGAAAACTAATGATAAAAAGACTTCACTTTATTGAAACTTTATAAGTTTTTCTAGGTGTTCTAGTGTAAATAGTTTATAGTGTTATAACTTACCTGTTAGCTATACATATGGTATTTTATTAGGAAGAAGAGAAAATGTCATTAATTTCTAATATTTAATTTAGACACATGGAAAATAAATTAGATAACAAATATTTAAGTGAATTTATTAAGGAAAAATATTAAATAGTCATGCAAGATTAGATTGGAAGAAAGGGAAAAATTGAGAAAGTATATGAGTTTATTCATTTTTAACAAATATTTGTCTTTCTGACAGGCACAATTCTAGGCACTTGGGATATGTCAGTAAATAAAAGAAATTGCTCTTATAGAGCTTAATTTCTAGCAAGGAGGATAGTCAATGAACAATAAATATAATAAGTAAATTATATAGATATTAGGTTTAACGCAGTGAAAAAAAGAAAAACAGAACAAGGTGTGGGACGTTGGGAGTTGTGCAGGTTGGGGAGAGGTTGGGTTTCAATGTTTAGCAAAGTGGAAAGGCTAGAATTTAATGAAAAGATGACCTTTTGGCAGAGATTTGAAGGAGATGAGGGAGTGTGAGACGTCTGGCAAACAGTAAGACAGTGGGAAGAGCTGGTGCAAAGGCCATAAGGCAGGAAGGTATCTGGTATGTTTCTGTATTTTGAATTTTGTAAGTTAATCACAAATCACTTATAAAGTTCATAATGTCAAACATATAACTGAGACTTAATTAACATAAGCTAATTTTATAAATACATTTTCTTACAGTGGTAGGGCAACTCCTCATCTGGGGTTCATATTGCCTTGTCAGAGGGCCTGAGATTATGAACTTTGTTTTAAATCCCTTCATAACACAGTTCTTCTTGATATTCTGAACTCTGGCTTACTCAGGCCCAAACATGAGTACTTAAGGCAGTCTTTGGTTTCCTCAAACTCCCAGAGTTAATGTTGTAGCCTGAGTGTAATGGAAAATACTTGGAGAATTTGTGTGGAAACCTTTTTTATTTTCAGCTTCTTTTTGCTCAAATTGAGTGTTTCACTTTCAGGGAAAGAGTGGTTCAAAGAATAATTAGAGTTCCTTTTTTTCTGATTTAATAAATTTTGAATACTATTTCTCCTTTAAGGATAGATATTTCAGCTTTTATTTTTCACGAGTAGCAAGTGTTGTTTTTTTTTTTAAGGAAGTTCAAGCCCAATTGTATTGTTTTTACTAATGACTTGAGGAATATCAATTATGACATCGTATACTAATCTGTATAGTAATGTAGTTATAGAGTGTTTTTTTAAATAGTAGGCTGTGTGGTCCCACACTATTCTGATTTGATGGTTCCCAGTATCTGATTTTTAAGTTAATTCCATATTGTCCTATATTAAATTGTCAATTGTCTCTGCCTCCACTTCTGGCACTCCCTCCACGTTAATCTGTATTAATGCAGAAAAATGTAAGTAATTTAATGGGAAAATAGCTTACTTTCTATTTAATTATCTGTAAGAAAAGCTCTGGGTGATAATTTGAAGATTTTGAAAATACATTTCAAGAGAATAAACTGGTTTTTATTTCTTATTATTTTCAAGGGAATAAACTGGGTTTTAATCTTCTTTATTTTTTAACACCAAGTTAAAATGACACTTGCAAAGTTATTTTTAAAAATATGTAACCTGGAGGCTTCCCTGGTGGCGCAGTGGTTGAGGGTCCGCCTGCCGATGCAGGGGACACGGGTTCGTGCCCTGGTCCGGGAGGATCCCACATGCCGCCGGAGCGGCTGGGCCCGTGAGCCATGGCAGCTGAGCCTGCGCGTCCGGAGCCTGTTGCTCCGCAGCGGGAGAGACCACAGCAGTGAGAGGCCCACGTACTGCAAAAAAAAAAAAAAAAAAAAAAAAAAAAAGTAACCTCTTTTTCCTTTAATCAGTAGTGAAAAAGGAGATGAATGATGACTTGAAAAAAGAAATACCTTTGTATTATCTGTGTAAGTTGATCTTCTAGTGAACTTATGGTTATTCATTATAATACTGACTTAGGAAATTATGTTTTTGCTTGTCTTGAAAAGGAAAATATCAGCTTAAAATAGACATAATTATATATTGAAGCCATTTCTTTTTATCAAGAACCTTTGAAAACAAAAGGAGTTATATAAAAGTAAAAAGTAAAATGATAATTTATAAGTTTGAGCCTAAAAATCTCTTCTTGGTTTTATTGTTTATAAAAAGCCACACATGCTAGGTACTATTGAGATGGGGTATCACTTTTAGGTTTACTTTTTTTACTTGTTGATGCTATTTCCAATAGTATGCAATCAATTATTTATACTACATCTTTTTTTTTTTTTTTTTTTTATACTACATCTTGAACTTGAATTTGAGAATACCTTTATCAAATCACTTTGGGAACATGCAGGATAAATATCCAGAGGGAAAACCAGGAAAATGTATGACTTTTAAATTTTCAATTAACTATAGATGTCCTTTTACATTTCTGCCTTGCCTTTGTTTCTTCTTGTATCTTGGAACAGCACCTTAAAGACATAGACTCTGTCTCTTTCTAAAAAAATCTCCTTTGTTTCCTATTATACTGTTCATTGCAGGGGAGGGGAACCCCCACTAGGATTATTTTTAAAGTACTGACACCAAATCAAGAAATAAACGTGCACCTTGATTTCAGATATTCTTGCTTCTTGTACCTGAGCATACAATACAGTACAAAATACAATAATGCTGGTTGTACGTTCTTGATCCAGTTCTTAATTTTTTATTTATTTGTTTTTTGACCACGCCACGTGGCTTGTGGGATCTTAGTTCCCCGACAAGGGATTGAACCTGGGCCCTCTGCAGTGAAAGCACCATGTCCTAACCACTGTACCACCAGGGAATTCCCAGATCCTGTTTATAAAATATGGTGACCATTGAGATAAGTTTCATGCCCTAGGTGTCTTGCTTTCTTCGATATTACCATTAAATAAGCCTTTGGCAATTAAAATATTGACATAAGCAACTTAGAACTTTTTCACAGATTTGGAAGAGCAGCAGAAAACAAGGGAATTGGAAATCTAACTTAAAGGCAGCAGAGTGCAATGTGATTTGTAAACTCTGTCTGTCCCTCTTAAATTATGTTTCATGTAGTTGCATTGAATGAAGTCTTGCAGCAAGTTGCTTGAGGCTTTTTAAAAATAAGTTTTAAAAAACATTTTTAGTAAATAACTTAGAACTAAACTGTTTAGTGTCTTAAGTTCTTTCAGCTTTATAATAATAGAATTTGCTATCTAATAAAAGGATAGTAAGATTTTTGTTCCTTTTAGTTTTTATATATTATGAATAAGGAAGAAATCTTTTAAAGGAAATTTTAATTTAAAAACCCTTTAATTATTGTGAGGTAGAGTGATCTGTATTTTTTCCTCTTTCATTTTTGAACATGAAGTAATTATTATTAATGTTAACTATAAACACAAAGTTATCAGTTATATTTTACAATTATGTTTATTGTTTAAAAAAATTTTTTTGATACAGGGATTCCACGAACACTTAAAAATTTTCCTGTACAGATTTAACTTTTGCGAATTAGAAAGTGTGTTAAGTTGATATCTTTTTATTTCCAAAAATAGGATGACAAAATTAAAATCCATGTTTAATAATTTAAATTTGTGCATAACAGCCGTATTTCACATGAAAGAAAATTTTGAAGTTTAGTGTCTTTGATACCTAAGTGGAATGCTACATTACTTAGCTAGGTGAAGAAAGTAAAATTTAAGGTCCTGGTTTACTCAGTTGATAAGCAAGTACTTTCCTCTCTAACTCTCCCCAGCATATAGAGATAATGCAGGAATTTGCTTCATTGTTCTATCTTAGTTTGGAAAATTATCATTTTCTCTTAAAAATATTATTGCTCTTTTAATTAGGGACATTTAAAAACAGTTCAGGGACTTCCCTGCTGACGCAATGGTTAAGAATCCACCTGCCAATGCAGGGGACATGGGTTTGAGCCCTGGTCTGGGAAGATCCCACATGCCGCGGAGCAGCTGAGCCCGTGAGCCACAATTACTGAGCCTGCACTCTAGAGCCTGCCAGCCACAACAACTGAGCCCATGTGCCACAACCACTGGAGCCCGCGCGCCTAGAGCCCGTGCTCTGCAACAAGGGAAGCCACCACAGTGAGAAGCCTGTGCACTGCAACGAAGAGTAGCCGCTGCTTGCTGCAACTAGAGAAAGCCCGCACACAGCAGTGAAGATCCAATGCAGCCAAAAATAAATAAATAAATTAATTAATTAAAAAATAAATTATTAAAAAACACTTCACCTTTGAAAAAATACGTTATTTTTATACATTTAAAACTTGAAATTATAAATATAGCCTACCAATGAAATTATTGGCCAGGCAAACATCATTTTAAGTTTTAAAATTTATATTCTACTTCTATATTTAAAGTGGTGATTTTAGTGCTAATAAGAACTAACAATTGTGATCTCATACTTATTATGGGCAACCATGAAAAACCTCATCCAAAAGTTATAAGGTTTAAAATATAATGCTGGTAGCTACCAGCTGCTAAAGAATTTCATTTGCTGATTGTATTCTTTTACTCCTTTGTAACTTAAATGTCTTTATTTAAAAAGTTTGACTTAAGGATATTGTAAAGTATATAGCATTTTAAGATTAGATGGTATCCAGACATACAGTCCAATGAGTTAGTCCAATGTAATTGGAGGAACTATTAAATGACACTGACCTCATTTCCTTTAGAACAATGAAAATTAATAGTTTCACGTTTTATTAGGCTGATATTCCAGATGTAGTGTACATTTAATTAAGTGTAGTTTCCTTTTAGTTATGGTATGTGTATCTGTTTTTTGTCGCAAATTCTTTCTAGTTTTACAGTTTTCCACATGTTTTCTTTCACCATTTATGATTTTTTTCAAAGCAGAACTATAAGGATTTAAATCACTTTATCATGCAGCAAAACAGTTCCCATTCAAACAATAAACGCCATTTTAAAAGCCTTTGGATCTTCTGTCACTTCATAAATATAAATGTATAAAAACGTTATGCAGTTGTAGTGCCCACCTGCTAATTAAATGCAGATTTTCTCAAACTTACTTAAAATCTGTCTATTTGTTTCAACTCTGTCTCTGTTCAGAATACATATGGCCCTTGTGAAACTAATTATGCTTATGGAGCAGCTGTTAAATTTAGTGCAACTAATTTTATCCAATATTTTACATTTTAATTGATTACCTGTGAAGAAATTAGCAAATTAACACTTATTGTACAGTAACTCAATGGTCTTTTATGGTTACTTTCAGATTTAACAAGTGAACCAAGCACTGATGGAATAAAGACATTTCTAGGACTTTTAGACAGGAAAGTTATTGGTGGATCTTGATTATCTGGTGTGAAAATTTAGGAAGACTGATGAGTGATGCCAAGCATCTGTGTGTTCTGTATCTTAAACATGAGCAGCAGATTGGAAAGTAATGGCTTTTTCACAGAATTTTGGTAACATATGGGCTTATCTGGATCTGAGAAGTCTTTGAAGATCTTTGAACTTGACTAAATGACTTAACCTTTGCCACAGTGGGTGGGTTATATGCTTTTTTAGGGGGAGGCATTGGCATTCTGCTTATTTTTTTTTTTTTGCTTTTTTTCCTTCCCAATTCTACCTTTTAATATCTTCTCTTAAAAATGGGGGGACTAGAGATGATGATTGGGCATTTTTGATGATTGACATGAGAATTCTAAGATACTTAGTTGACTGGATCTACTTATAATAAGGTGGGGTTAAATCTTTTGATAATATTTTAGAAATGAACCTGTATAGATATTTATTTTCTTTTTTATAGGTTTTATTGGAAAATGATACCACAGTCAGATCTTACTGGCAGTGGGCTGTAATTGAAAGGACGTGGACAAATGTCGGTTCAAATTTCAGCTCTATCACACATTGGTTCTGTGGCCTCTGAACTTTTCAGGGTTCAGTTTTCTCAAAGCAAAAACCAAACCAAACCAAACCAAAAAAATAACCCAACTTGCCTGCCCCTAAAGCAAGAAAAAAAATTCCCACCAAACACCAAGAGGCGATGACAGTAACAACTATATGTTTAAATACTCTGGAGAATTAAAAGAGATAAAATAGATGAATATAGCTGACATACTTCTTACCATGTAGAAGTCCTTAGTAATAATAGGGGCAAATATCGTGCCCTACAGCATTTTGCTAAAGAGATACACTAAGCAAGTGTATTATTTTGCATATTTTAGAGCATTAAATATCAAATAAATGCAGGATTGGCTTTCATTTTTATTTACCAGCTTTGAATTCTGATAATTCAGTTGTAAAACTTGATGCAAATTTTAGGTCTAGGTAAGTGTATCTGAAATTTTGATAAGAAAGATTCTTCAGTTAGGACACTATGAATAGGGAATTACTGTGTCAGAAATATACAAACCATCCCTGTTTACAAACACTTGTTCTATAGCAACTAGAGGCTTCATCCTCTGCCCCTAGTGAGGACAGTTAACCTTGGTTTTACAGTTTAAAACACTTGGCAACTGTACTGATCCAGATAGATTTCTCTAAAGTAGATGTAGGATCAAGTATTGACCAAAGCTGAAGAGTATTAACCCACTTAATTTATCTTAGTTAAAATTCAGAATGTGTGTCTTTTCCCCCCAAAGAAATAGCATTTTGTTGTTGGGTATATTTGAAATAGTCTTTTAATATAAGGTTTAAGGTATTTTCTGTCAATAGGCTTCTGTGAATTGGATTGAAAAGCCATAGTGATTTTTATGTGAGTTTCAAATAACAGACTTATAAATGAAGTTTCAAATAATTTTTTTAGCCTTTGCATGGAGAATTTTAAGCATTCATTAAAACAGAGAATAGTATAATAAACCCTCACGTAGCCATGATCGATCTTCATCAGGTAGTATTTTGTCAATATCAAGTCTTGCTTTTAAGCTTTGTTATTAGGATGAATCCAGAATACCTTTACTCTATGGCTAATTTAGCTCCGGAATTAATACTTGACTCTATACAATAGCTTATGTACAAAGTGTCTCAACTCTGGCAGGTAGAACACTACTTCTCCCCAATATATTATTCTGGATTTCTGTTGCTGTCCAGTGTATTTTTCCCTGGTCCCTTGGAATTTCATTTCACATATTTGTAGACTGGAACTTGTCAAAGATCTAGAGAGCCTCAGCAGATTTCTGGATCCCTCCTTCTGTCCAACTTCCTTCTGTTTGGTATAATGCCTTACAAAGTCTAGCACCTTGGCTTCCTTGAAGGTCTGTCTCTGTCTCCCTAACTCAGCGAGTCTATGAAGCTTCATTTGAGTTCCCTCTCCTTGCTCTGTGGCTTGGAAACTTCCCCAAGGCAGTAAGCTGGGGCAATCCTAGGGTTCCCTTTTTTGTTTCCCTTTTCTTGGGGAATTACACTTCTGTGCCGCCAATTGTCCAATGTCTGACATAGTTGTTAAATACATTTTGTTTTCTTTTCTACTTGTTTATGGTGGGAGGGCTATTCCCATGGCCTTTAACCCCTATGGGTAAAAGGCCATTTAACTGCAAAATTGATTATTTTATTGTGATTTCTGTATTTTTCTTTGTCATTTCCACCAGGGGTTTATCAATTTTACTAATCTTCTCTAAGAATTAACTTTGTCTTTCTTGATCTTCTGATTTATTATTTAAAAAAATTTTTTTCTTTATTTCTTTCCTTTTACCTTCTTTGAGTATAGTTTTCTTTTTGTAGCTCCTTGAGATGGAAGCTTAGATCATTTATTTTAGCTTTTATTCTTTTCTAATATGTGTATTTAGTGCTACAAATTTTCCTCTTCACTGTACTTTAGCTATAGCCTACACATTTATTTTTTTCCTGCGGTACACGGGCCTGTCATTGTTGTGGCCTCTCCCGTCGCGGAGCACAGGCTTCGGACATGCAGGCTCAGCGGTCATGGCTCACGGGCCTAGCCACTCCGCAGCATGTGGGATCTTCCCGGACCGGGGAACGAACCCATGTCCCCTGCATCGGCAGGCGGACTCTCAACCACTGCGCCACCATGGAAGCCCATAGCCTATACATTTTTTTTCTTTTTTTTTTTTTTTTGCAGTACACGGGCCTCTCACTGTTGCGGCCTCTCCGGTTGCGGAGCACAGGCCCCGGACACGCAGGCTCAGCGGCCATGGCTCATGGGCCCAGCTGCTCTGCAGCATGTGGGATCTTAATTTCCAAACATTTGGAGGCTTTTCTAGTTGTCCTTTGTTTCTTTTTTTCTTCACTGTAGTTAGAGAACATAATCTGAAAGACCTTTCAACTTTGAGATGTGTTGAGATTAGCTTTATGGCCCATCATAAGATTTATTTTAGGAAATATTACAGATACACTTGATTAAAAAGGAATGCAGTTAAATAGGTGAATTTAACCATTTGTTCTAATCTTCTATGTCTTTACTTTTTTTTCCCATTTAAAACCTGCTTATTTTATCAGTTACTAAGAGAGCTCACAGACAGCTCTTGATTGTAGATTTTTCTGTTTTTCATCAAGTTCTACCAGCTTCTGCTTTATATATTTTGAGGCTCTGTAAATAAGTGTATGCAAATTCAGGATAGTTTTATATTCTTTTTGGAGTGACCTTTTCATGAAAGTCTCTATTTCTAGAAATATTTCTTACTTTGAAATGATGTTTCAGATCATGTATGATGTTGATGTAATTTCACCATCTTTTTGTTAGTGCTTGTATGATATCTTTTTCTTTTCTTTTACTTTCAAACTTTGTTTTTATATTTAACATGTTCATTTTGAAAGCTCGCTATAGTTTTTTTTTTTTTTTTTTTAGTCTGATGGTCTTTTTCCTTCAATTGTATTATTTAGTCTATTTATGTTTATTGATTTCTGTTATATTTGGATTTAAATCTTCCATCTTATTCTTTGTTTTCTATATGTCCAATCCATTTTTTTCTTTTTCCTACTTTCTTACCTTTTTTGGATTACTTTTATTAGCTTGTTAGCTTACTTTCTTTTTTTGTTTTTATTGAAGGATAGATGAATTACAGTGTTGTGTTAATGACTGCTGTACAGTAAAGTGACTCAGTTATACATATATATTCTTTTTTCATATTCTATTCCATTAGGATTTATCACAGGATATTGAATACAGTTCCCTGTGCTATACAGTAGGACCTTGTTGTTTGTCCATTATATGTAATATCAGTTTGCATCTGCTAATCCCAAACTCCCAATCCATCCCTCTCCCACCTCCCTAACTTAGTTTCTTTTAATTTTGCTTTGAGTGCTTAACCTAGAAGTTGTAGCATGTCCTTGACTTACTAGAGTCTAACATAAATTAGTACTTTTGTCACTTTTTTTTCTTGTAGTTTTGGTAGTTAAGGGTAGCTTAACTAGGTGTAACATTGTGAGCACATGTTTTCCCCCTTGAGCTCCTCAAGGAAAATTAAAGCCATTTTTTTGTGTGTGTATCTCACAGTTGAGCAGACTGATGCCAACTTGACTTTCTTTATATCAACTTAATTAGAGTGTTCTTTTTCCTTTATCATTAATGTGCAGTAACTTCATCAGGATCTATCTCAGAGTTGATTGTGGTTAATCCATTTCCCCATATATACAGTGGATCCTTTCTACATGTAGATGCTTTTAGTTCCAAAAGTGTCTTTGGATTATGAATGTAATATTAGTTCTCTTACCTTGTTTTTTCTTGTTCTGGAGCCTTAGTGAGGTTTGATGTTCATTGTCTGCCTTGTCTATTACTTACTTCTTATCCTTTCTACTACTTTCATTTATTTTATTTTAAAAAATTTTGGGGGTACTTCTCTGGTGGCACAGTGGTTAAGAATCCACCTGCCAATGCAGGGGACATGGGTTTGATCCCTGGTCCAGGAATATCTCACATGCCACAGAGCAGTGAAGCCCACAAGCCACAACTACTGAGCCTGCGCGCCTAGAGCCCATGCTCTGCCACAAGAGAAGCCACCATGGTGAGAAGCCTGTGCACTGAAATGAAGAGTAGCCCCCACTTGCAGCAACTAGAGAAAGCCTGTGTGCAGCCACGAAGACCCAGCGCAGCCAAAAATAAATAATGAATTAAAATTTTTTTTATTGGAGTATAGTTGATTTACAGTGTTGTGTTAGTTTCAGGTGTACAGCCAAGTGAAACAGTTATACATATACATATATCCACTCTTTTTTAGATTCTTTTCCCATACAGACCATTACAGAGTATTGAGTAGAGTTCCCTGTGCTATACAGTAGGTCCTTATTAGTTACCTATTTTATATATAGTAAATGTGTATATGTCAATCTAAATCTCCCAACTTATCCTCCCCCCTTACCCCCTGGTAACCATAAGTTTGGTTTCTACATCTGTAACTCTGTTTCTGTTTTGTACATAAGTTCATTTATACCCTTATTTTAGATTCCACATGTAAGTGATTTCATATGATATTTGTCTTTCTCTGTCTGACTTCACTCAGTGTGACAATCTCTAGGTCCATCCGTGTTGCTGCAAGTGGCATTATTTCATTCTTTTCTATGGCTGAGTGATATTCCACTGTATATATGTACCACATCTTCTTTATCCACTCCTCTGTTGATGGACATTTAGGTTGCTTCCATGTCCTGACTATTGTAGATAGTGCTGCAGTGAACATTGGGGTACATGAATTATGGTTTTCTCTGGATATATGCCCAGGAGTGGAATTGCTGGATGATATGGTAGCTCTAGTTTTAGTTGTTTTTTGTTTTTTTGTTTTTTTTTTGGCGGTACGCGGGCCTCTCACTGTTGTGGCCTCTCCTGTTGCGGAGCACAGGCTCCGGACATGCAGGCTCAGTGGTCATGGCTCACGGGCCCAGCCGCTCTGCGGCATGTGGGATCTTCCCGGACCGGGGCACGAACCCGTGTCCCCTGCATCGGCAGGTGGACTCTCAACCACTGCGACACCTGGGAAGCCCTATTTTTAGATTTTTAAGGAACCTCCATGCTGTTCTCCATATTGGCTGTACCAATTTACATTCCCACCAACAGTGCAAGAGGGTTCCCTTTTCTCCACACCCTCTCCAGCATTTATTGTTTGTAGATTTTTTGATGATGGCCATTCTGACCAGCATAAGGTGATACCTCATTGTAGTTTTGATTTGCATTTCTGTAATAACTAGTGATGTTGAGCATCTTTTCATGTGTTGTTTAGTGATCTGTATGTCTTCTTTGGAGACATGTCTGTTTAGATCTTCTGCCCATGTTTTGATTGGGTTGTTTGGTTTTTTGATATTGAGCTGCATGAGCTCAGTAATTTTGGAGATTAATCCTTTGTCTCTTGTTGCATTTGCAAATATTTTCTCCCATTCTGAGGGTTGTCTTTCCATTTTGTTTATGGTTTCCTTTGCTGTGCAAAAGCTTTTAAGTTTCATTAGGTCCCATTTGTTTATTTTTGTTTTTAATTACTTTTTTTAAAGTTTCTTTTTCTTGGCTCTTTTATCAGCAATGCCTATGTTTCATATTATGTGCCGTGTTTAATTAATGTTGGAATGTTATTTTATAGTCTCTTCTTCACTTTTTGTGTTGTGTATTTGTATCACCTGAGAAATTTGTTTCCAACTTTGATTCATTTCTCATAGTTGCTTTGTATGGATGATAGATTCATTTTTATTTTTTTTGGCCACGCTGTGCGGCTCTCAGGATCTTAGTTCCCCGGCCAGGGATTGAACCTGAGCCCTTGGCAGTGAGAGAAGGTGTCCTAACCACTGGTTTTCCAGGGAATTCCCTAGATTCTTTTTTGTTGTTGTTCATGATAATGTCCAGAATTTTCCTGGGTTGGCAGTAACAGAGAATTCAATTGATGGACTGAAGGTTTTGGGTGACTTATAAGATTTCTTGAATGACACTGCATTATTATTAATTCAGTGAGGTGAAGTTTCTTTAATAAATGGGAAACTATGGGAAAAGCCAGGTCTGTTTTCAGATCCTTTGATGTCATCTTGTTTTTACAGAGCCCTGAGCTTCAGCCCCTTGATTTTTAGTTTTCTTTCACCACCAAGCCACCAGTGGACACTTCCCTTTTCAAAAGTGTATCTCTTTCCTAGAGTGTAGGTCCTTTTAAAAAATCCCCCTTGTTGTTATGGTTTTATTTCAGTTTCGGTTGGGGACGAAAGTAGATATCTGAGTTCTAAATGTCATCTTGACATAGAATCCATGTTAGTTTATTCAATGTAAGAATATTAAGTATAATTTTAATTGCAGTTTTATTTTATGGTAAATGTAGTCCTTATTTTATAGTACTCTACTTAAGAGACTATTTGAAGTATTGTAGTTATTGTTTTTGATAGATAAAATATTAGGATATTTATTTTGATTACATGTCTTTAGAACTTATTAGCCAATTAAGAAACTTGACAAATTGGTTTTTGAGGGCAGTAATTCATTTTCTTCAGGGATGTTATGGTGATTCTTCCTCTTCTGTAGATATTGAAAGCATTTATCTGGTATAATAGGACATCTTGCTGTCCATTTATTGCTTATATATTGTGTGTTCTAGAGTGCCACATTTTTTATCAAATGTTTCTTTGCTAATAATATATCTCCATATTGGCTTTGGTACTCTAGAGACTTCTAGAGTGATTTATCAGAAACATATTTATTTAATGAATGAGGGAAAAATAACATTCTAAATTTTAGTATAGTTTCGTTGACTTTTTCGTTTGTCTGGTCAGAGTAGGAAATCTCTTTACTCTTTACTTTGTTCTTAATGGAGAGCCTTCAAATATGTAATTAAATTTACTTAATAAAGTAAATGGGGTTGTTCATAGTCTAGGAAGTGAGTTTTACTCAGAATTGTTTAAAGTAATTCTCATGACTGAAAAGAAGTCAGCAGCTTAATTCATTTAAAATCTGTATTTGATTTTGTGGTCCTTTTTACAGCCTTTAATAATGTTGCAAAAACTGTGTTTTGGCTTTGCTAGCTTTTCCCTATTTATTCTCTTCAGAGTCATTTTTTGCTTCTTGTAGCCTATAAACGAAGTTGAGGTCTACAATATGAGAATTGAAATAATCAATATTAAGACATTGCTGTGATATTTTAAAACTTATTACTTTCTTTCAATTTGACATCATGGGTAACTTAAATTATAGATCTGCTATTGCTGTCTAGGTCATTGAGCCACATCAGCAACATTTATAAAAATATTCCAGACTGGCACATGTTTATTGTATGGAGACGTCATGAGCAGAATATTTTTGGAGAATGGTAGGCATATGTTTTCTACAGTGGAATCTTTGTGTTAGGGAAAACCATGAGATGAGTTTGGAGATAATTGAGTTTATTTCAGGTATTGGGTAAGTTGGGAGGAGTAGAGATTAGGAAAGTAGTTGCTGTTGGGAGAGTGAGGCAGATAGTAATTGATAGAAGGCCTCTAATTGTGGTATTTAGCTTTGCTATGATGGTGATAGAGTGATCCTACTTTCTGGTTTCTCTGGGACAGAGCCAATTTAGGCCTGTTGTCCTTATGTTATAGTGCCTTGCTGGACTCTAAAAAAATCCCCTTTTATTTTCCAAAGGCTTGGATGATAGGTGATATGATTTTCATGTTAGTAGCAAACTGGTGAAGATCATGCATGTATTTGGCTCCTGAGGGTTTCCTGTGGAGAAGATGATAATCTTTAACCAAGATTATTATTATTTACCTTCCTATATAAAAGAAATATATTGAAACTTAAGTAATCCTTATGCCAGCCTTAAGATTTTAAAGGTCTATCAGAATCAGAATACTTCTCTTTACTGGATTAGCTGTGGTATGAGAGAAACATTTCATATTCTCTGAATCAGATTTTACTCATTCATTTAGATTAGCACAGTTAGATCCCACAGTTACTTCTTAGATCCCACAGTTACTTCTTTCTCATTGCCTACCTACTCCCAAATCACCTGTCTGCTATCTCACAATTCACTGGTGTTATTATTTAATCCTTATAATAACCCTGAAAAGTAGTTATTATCAACATTTTGTAGATGAGGAAACAGATGCCCAGAGAGGAAGTAACTTGTTTGAGGACACCATTATATGAGAATTTTCTTTATTTTTTAACTTAATACTTCTTTAGCTTTGGGTATATTAAGAGCATATACATTTAATTTTTAAGATACAGTGAAAACATGATTTTACCAAAATCTACCTTAATCTACCTACCATTTTGTCCAACAGTATATTTTTCTTAGTGGCAAACCACGAAGAAATGAGCTTACTTCAAAGTTTTATTTTAAAAAAAGAAGCTCTTAGGGATTTGTTGTTAGAGTTTAAACTAATATTTAACTCTTTGTCTTTTGTTACACTAGTTAAGTGAAAAAGTAATTGCCAGAATCATAATGTAGAACCAAATTAAGATAACGTGTGTGTGCGTGCGTATGTGTATATACTGTATATGTAGTGGCTCTGATTATCACAAAAAAGGCCCCCTTCATTTTTATTATTATTATTACTTTCTTTTAATCAGAAAACTTTAGTCTGATTGATTATTTTTCAGAGATTTTAGAATAATCTGTTAAAATTTTTACATATCCACATATAATAATAATTTCATTAGAGATGAATAGATAATGTCTGTGGGGGCAATAAATTATTGATAAATTAAAACTTTATTTTGTGTGGAAAGAAGCATGTGTCAAAATTGAGAAGGAGTAGTCAAAGAGAAAATGAAGGAAATTTAACCTTTGTAAATTAGTATAATAAACCCATGTTGACATTCCTAGCAATAAATATTGTAACTTCTCAAAATCACATATTAAAAAAAAAGTTTGTGATCTAATGATACAGTATTGCTCTTCACTCACTGAATGAACCAGCTAAGGGTGAAAGAAGACAGAACATACTACCAGTGAAATCCATATAATTCTCTTCAAGCCCTATGTATGGCCTAAGTACCCAGAACTAGTTCATGTGATCTCTTTATCCACAGTCTTTATTTATTTAGGTAATTTGTGTTTGCTCTTTTATTTTTTGCTTGATCAGTCTAGCTGGGGATTTACCAAATTTGTTGATATTCTTGTGGAACCAGGTTTTGGCCTCGTTAATTTTCTTTATTGCTTTCTATTCCATTGATTTTTGCTCTTTAATGTTTCCTTTCTTCTACTTACTTTGGATATACTTTGCTCTTCTTAGTCTAGCTTCTTAAGATGGAACCTTAGGTAATTGGTTTTAGACTTTTCTTCTTTTCTAATATAAACATTTAAAGCTATAAATTTCCCTCTAAACATTGCATTAGTTACATCACACAAATTCTAACATGCTATATTTTTATTGCCTTTCAGTTCAAAATATTTTCTAATTTTTTTGTGATTTCTTACTTTACTCATGATTCATTAAGAAGTGTATTATTTAATTTCTACACTTTTGGTTTTTTTCTGGATGTTTTATTGTTACTGAATTCTAATTTAACTCTGTTGTGGTCCAATAAACATTTTGTATGATTTGTACTTTTGTACTGATCCTTTGATCATCATGAAGTATCCATTTTTATTTGGGGTAATACTCCTAGTTTCTGAGTGTCTAGGATGATACTTTATTTGATATTAATATATTCATTCCAGCCATTTTTGTTTACATGATATATCTAATTTTAGACATTTACTTTCAACCTGTGTCTATATTTAAAGTGCATATCTTGTAGATAGCATAGAGTTGTGTGTTGCTTTTTAATTTATTTGGACAGCTTGGTTCTTCTCCAGTGTCTCATTGTGGAGGTGTACTCGATTTATTACTTGTTTTCATCTGAATCCATTGGGGAATAGGACAATTCTACTTCTGTTTCTTGGCCAGGAATTGCTTGATCCTGAAAGTCTTCTGAGAAGACATGTGAGCCTTTCCAGCCTCCTTTTGGAATAATGAATATTTTTAAGAACTATCTTTTAGTTCATCTTTTGGCTTTTTAGCTGTATTTCTTTTTTTTCCCCTTTAAGTGGCTACTGTAAGAATTACATATATGCCCTTATGATTCAGTACTTTAAGTATGTTTCAGTGTACTTAGAGTTACTATTTCACTGTTCACGTGAAGTGTGAAAGCTTTCTAACTGTGTAGGTTAATTTACCTGCTCCGTACTTTATTCTGTAGAGATTATATGTATTATATCCACTTTCATTATAAACCCTACAGTAAAATACTGTAATTTTTACTTTAAGTACATACGTATTTTAACTAAAGGGAAGTCGTTTTTTATATTTACCCATATATTTACCATTTCTAGTGGCCTTCATTGCCTTTCTAAAGGTCCAAGTTTCCATCATTTATCATTCTCTTTAGCCTGAAAAACTTACTTTAGTACATACTTTAATGCATATTATTAACTATTGGTGATTATGTTTTACTTTTCCTTTATCTCAAAGAGCTCTTTGATTTACTTTTTTTAACATCTTTATTGGAGTATAATTGCTTTACAATGTTGTGTTAGTTTCTGCTGTATAACAAAGTGAATCAGCTATATGTATACATATATCCCCATATCCCCTCCCTCTTGCATCTCCTTCCCATCCTTCCTATCCTACCCCTCTAGGTGGTCACAAAGCACCTAGCTTATCTCCCTGTGCTATGTGTCGGCTTCCCACTAGCTATCTATTTTACATTTGGTAGTGTATATATGTCCATGCCACTCTCTCATTTCGTCCCAGCTTACCCTTCCCCCTCCCCATGTCCTCAAGTCCATTTTCTAAGTCTGCATCTTTAATCCTATTCTGCCCCTAGGTTCCTCAGAAACATTTTTTTGTTTGTTTGTTTTTAGATTCCATATATATGTATTTGTTTTTCTCTTTCTGACTTGCTTCACTCTGTATGACAGGTGCTAGGTCCATCCACCTCACTACAAATAACTCAATTTCGTTTCTTTTTATGGCTGAGTAATACTCCATCGTATATATGTGCCACATCTTCTTTATCCATTCATCTGTCGATGGACGCTTAGGTTGCTTCCATGTCCTGGCTATTGTAAATAGAGCTGCAATGAACATCGTGGTACATGACTCTTTTTGAATTATGGTTTTCTCTGGGTATATGCCCAGTAGTGGGATTGCTGGGTCATATGGTAGTTCTATTTTTAGTTTTTTAAGGAACCTCCGTACTGTTCTCCTTAGTGGCTGTATCAATTTACATTCCCACCAACAGTGCAAGAAGATTCCCTTTGCTCCACACCCTCTCCAGCATTTATCATTTGTAGATTTTTTGGTGATGGCCATTCTGACCAGTGTGAGATGATACCTCATTGTAGTTTTGATTTGCATCTCTCTAATAATTAGTGATGTTGAGCATCCTTTTATGTGTTTGTTGGTAATCTGCATATCTTCTTCAGAGAAATGTCTGTTTAGGTCTTCTGCCCATTTTTGGATTGGGTTGTTTGGTTTTTTGATATTGAGCTGTGTGAGCTGCTTGTAAATTTTGGAGATTAATCCTTTGTCAGTTGCTTCATTTGCAAATATTTTCTCCCATTCTGAGGGTTGTCTTTTGGTCTTATTTATGGTTTCCTTTGCTGTGCAAAAGCTTTTAAGTTTCATTAGGTCCCATTTGTTTATTTTTGTTTTTATTTCCATTTCTCTAGGAGGTGGGTCAAAAAGGATCTTGCTGTGATTTATGTCATAGAGTGTTCTGCCTATGTTTTCCTCTAAGAGTTTTATAGTGTCTGGCCTTACATTTAGGTCTTTAATCCATTTTGAGTTTATTTTTGTGTATGGTGTTAGGAAGACCATGACTATTAATACCATAGTCAAGCTGATGAAAACTAAAGATAAAGCGAAATCTTGAAAGTATTCAGAGAAAAAATGGACACATTACATACAAAAGAACGATGACATGAAATACTGCTGGCTTCTCATAAGAAACAATGAAGATCAGAAGACAGTGGAACAAAATTCTTACCATGGTGAAAGAAAAAGAAAATCAACCCAGAATTTTATACCCAGCAAAAATATCCCTCAAGAAAACAGAAGTAAGTAGAACACTTATTTTTGTAAGTAGAACACTTATTTTTGCTGGGTATAAAATTTTGGGTTGATTTTTTTTTCTTTCACCATGTTTAGAATTTTGTTCCACTGTCTTCTGATCTTCATTGTTTCTTACGAGAAGCCAGCAGTAATTCATGTCATCGTTCTTTTGTATGTAATGTGTCCATTTTTTCTCTGAATACTTTCAAGATTTCGCTTTATCTTTAGTTTTCATCAGCTTGACTATGGTATTACTAATCATTGTCTTCATATTTATTTTGGAGTTAACTAAGCTTGTAGAATCTGTACATTTTTTGTTCACTAAATTTGGGGAAATTTTGGCCACCACTTAAAAAAAATTGATTTCTATCTCATTATTTTCTCTACTTATGAGTTTAAATAAACATGTTAGACACTTGAATGTTGTCACACAGATATTATAGGATCTGTTTTTCTTTAACATCTTTTTATCCTCTTAGTTCTTCAGATGGGAAAAGTTTGATTTATCTGTTTTCAAGTACACAGATTTTTTTCCCCTCTGTTGATAACAATCTGCTTCAGATCTCTTTTAGCATAATGGTAATTTCAGATATTGTATTTTTCAGTTACAGAATTTTTTTTTTACTTCTAGTTTGTCTTCTAAAATTTCTTAACATTATATTCATTACAAACATAGTTATACTTACTACTTTAAATCCTTGCCTGATAACTCCAACATCTGGCTCTACTCGGGGTTGTTCAGTATTGACTATCTTTTCTCACATTTTTCATGTTTCATTGTATACCTAGTAATTTTGTATTTTATCATGGACATGGTGAATGTCATATTTTGAGTACTCTGGATTCTGTTATATTCCTCTGAAGAATATTGATTTTTTGGTTTACTTTTTTTTTTAAAGCATAGAATTAACTTAGTTGAATTAAAATTACAACAATTCAGTCTCTTTGGGGCAGTTGAAATTTTAGTTCAGTTCTTTCATCCTTAGCTATTTGGAGTTTGCCCTTCATATGTATGATGTAGGGTTCAGCCAGAGATTTGAATAGAGTTTACAACTACAATTTTTGGCTCTTTTAACGGACTCTTTTCCAGGATTCCCCTTTCATTTTCATTTTGCGATGGTTGCCTTGAGTCTTTGTTCTGGGTTTTCAGGCTATAAATTTGAAAGTTTTCTGTTAGAGCTTTAGCTTTCCTGCATGGCACAGACTTAGGCTTGTCCTCAGAAAAGAAACTGATAAAATGGGAAACTTTCTTACTGCTGTTTGTTTTTTCCAAGTCTTGGCATTGCTCATCATTTTTGGTTCATAATCTAATTGCTTGAAATTACATTAAATAAATCAGCATATTTATATGCTGAGATTTTGTTCCTTTTTAAGGTCAGTGCCTTCTTTTGGTCACTATTCAGTGACTTCAGTTAGTTATTTTTTTATAGTTTCTATAGGATCATCAATCTGGTAGAGGCTTTCTTGTCAATACTGTAAGGCAGGATCTAAAAATCTTTACTTTGTAAAAGCACATAATATATCCTAATACTGTCCTTCATTTTATGCAAAGAATAGCTGGATTATAGTAGAGTAGAGGAATAGTTTTATTCTAACAATTAGAAATAGGAAATTAGGTAGAATCAATATAGAAAGTAGAGATTGTAGGGATAGGGAAGACCCTAATCCTTGCAGATTAGAATATACACTTACATTTGTTATATTATCTTGAAGAGATTTGAGTAATGAAGATTTGACTTGAACTTTAAGACTTTTTTGACTAAGCAAACACTAAACCTTATATTCCTGTAAAGTTGACACATATGTTTCCCTCATGTCATTTAAAAGAGTATTATTCATAAAGAATCATCTTTAGATGCTTGCTTCAAACAGTTATTTAACTGAATCCTTAACTAAAACTAAATCCTTTTCTTTCAGACAATTTTTAAGGATATTTTTATTTCATAATACAAAATATACACTAAATGTATATAATGAAATCTACTTACTGTAGGTCCCGATCAAGACCACGTCCACGTTCCCATAGTCGAAGCAGTGAAAGGTCCAGTCACAGAAGAACACGTAGTCGGTCTCGGGATAGAGAACGACGTAAAGGCAGAGATAAGGAGAAAAGAGAAAAGGAAAAGGATAAAGGCAAGGACAAGGAGTTACACAGCATCAAACGTGGGTAAGTTGAAGCAGATCTAAAGCAGTGATGACTCTCTGATTCCATAGCAATATTCAAACTAAATTTTCATCTTCTGAGGTTTTTCTAAGATGGAAAAAAGAGGAGAATATAGTAGAGAATAAAGAAAGGATAAATCAGAATAGTTATCTCAGAGTTTTACTGTGCTTCCTTTCTATTCCTGTTTTCATTTAATATTTACAAAACAAATCTTAGAAACAAATAGCACTGTCAAAACTTAGTATGTCAGTAAAGGAAAATTTACATAATTTGTTAGGAAAGTTCCATGTTCTTTATCATGAATACAATATTTAAAATTTGAAGACTGCTTACAATTAAAGATATCTGTTAGCTTATTGTAAAGCTGTTAGGGGAAAAGGATAAAGATGGGACGAAGGGAGGGAACCATGTGATTTACTGTTGGCTAGACCTCTTTCAATGTAGAATGAGGACTTGGTCAATGTTAAGGTATATGTATGTGTTAGATGAGTGTATGTGCATATGGGACCCAGAATTTATTTTTTCTGGAATTGATATCATTGAAACAGTTATTCTGGTTTTGTCTGTTTGGAGGTTGAAGTCCACTCAAAACAGTTTATTTACTTAGAAGATGTTAAAGTGAAATAAAATCTTGTTTAGTCGCTTAAATCTGTGGTCCCCAACCTTTTTGTCACCAGGGACCAGTTTCGTTGAAGACAGTTTTTCCATGGACGGAGGTGTGGTGGTGAGGCTGGGGGGATGGTTCAGGTGGTAATGCGAGCCATGGGGAGCGATGGAGAGTGGCAGCTGAAGCTTCGCTGGCTTGCCCACCACTCACCTCCTGCCCTGCAACCTGGTTCCTAACAGGCTGCAGACCGGTATCAGTGGTTGGGGTGGTGGTTGGGGACCCCTGGCTTAAATTACAGCTTCTTGTTTGTTTTATTCCAAACCGACATTGGGATCTTTTATTCTATGAAGTGTTTAGAACATCTTAGAATTTATCCTCTTTTGTTAGTCTTTCAACACCTTATATATGTTCTCTCTAATACTTCAATACAGAAGTGTTTATCTTTAGCGTATCACTTTTCAGTATTAAATTGAAGAGCTTACCAAGATTTTGGATATGGTTCCTTGAGATCTTGATTCTATGAAGAATTAAGTTTATTAAAGGTTATGGGGCTCTTCTCATCCCTCTCTTTTTCACAGTTGTCTGTGTTTTTATTTTTTAATCCAGATTTACAGTGATATTATATAAAACTGCGTGGATTGTTGGCTTTTACGTATTCTTTGAAATGATAAATTTGTGGTGGATTTTGGGAGAGTGTAACATTATTGTGTGACTTTCTTTCCCTGATCACCCCATAGCCATTAATGTACATTGAGCAGTTGTGGTCCTGAAAAATTCTGAGTTCTGTCTTTTTCTAGTTTTAAGGACTGTTGAATGTTATAAGAGAGGAGATAGAGTTGGATATCTGGCTTTAAAGTTAGGGAGCCTGACTTAGCCAGAGTTGGTAGAATGGAGTGAGGATCAGAGAGGATATGGGGGAAATCTGTTGATAAAAGGAGGAAGTCAGGAGGATGACAGTTGAAGAGAGGATGTAGAGTAGGTTTCTAAGACTGGAAAATATGGACTAAGAGGTTGAATAAATTACGTCAGTCAAGGAAATGCCATGCTCCTTGTTCTTTTTTTCCTCCTCCTTTTGGTTTACATTTTAGATATTACATGACTATGTGAAATGACTATGATTTTTACTGGTCATTAAATCTTTGCTTTCTACTTCACCAAGTTTTACTTTTTAGAATAATATTTACACGGCTGTGTGAAGTTGATATTACATAAAGCATTATTTGGGGTATTTTAAAGGTAAGAAAAGTGAGAGCATGAATCAAAAGGGAGGTTGGGTGGCTTCAGGAAAGGGTTCCATATGGTGACATTAATTTTGAAGGTAGGCACCAGCTTTACAGGTTAGATTCTGCCATCACTCAGAGCTGATTTTGTTCAAGGGACTGATTCCTGGATGACAGGTTCACAAGATAATAATGTTGTATTTGTCATTATTTCTTAAATCTCAACAAAGGCAATGAACAAGGTCAAAACAAGAGGTGTCAGTTGAAGGGCCATGAGTACTGATGCTAAAAGCTGTGAGTAGCCTGATTTAGTCATCTTCATGGTTTTAGTGGACCATAGTACAGGGTGGTGTTATGTCAATGTGCCCTCCCTTCTGATTAGTGCTAAGGCCACAGGAATTCATACCTTTTAGTACGATTTGAAATCAGGATTGGGGTGGGGGTTGATGTATACATTTAATATGGTAGTATCTATATATGACAGATACACCCCGTTTTGCTCCAGAAATAACTTATATATATATTTTTTACAGCTTACATGTTTATTTCCTAAACCTGATCTTTAAGCCATTCAGGGCAGAGCATGGGTCTTATACTCTTTTGTATTACTCAGTGTACCTAATGTACATGGTAGTTTTTCATAAATATTTATTGAGTATTGATCAGATATGCTCATTCATTCATTTGTTCACTTGTTCAGTCAACAATACTTGAATGCCTTCTATTTGTCAAGTATATGTTAGGTAATGGGGACATAACGGCAGGCTAGTTTTACTTGGAGATTTCATGCAGGTGGCAAAATAAGCATATATAGAAGGGAAGATATATAAGTAATTACAGTAAAATCAGATGAATGTTTCAGTAGGAAACTGTTATGTGTTAGGGTACTTTTGGCTATAAGTAACAAAACCTAACTAAACTAGCTTAAACCAAGAGCAGCAAATGTTTTGTGAAGAGCTAGGTAGTAAATAAATTAGGCTTTCTTGGCCATATGCCTCTGTTGCCAACTACTGAACTCTGCCCTTTTAGCATGAAAGCAGCCATAGATAATACTAAATGAGTGGCATGGCTGTATTCCAGTAAAGTTTTATACTTTATTTACAGAAATAGGCAGCTGGCTATATTTGCCCATGGGTTGTAGTTTGTCAACATATGGCTTAAACAATTAAGTACATTTATTGCTAATATAAGAAAAAGTTCGGAGGTAAGCAGACCTGCGCCCTTTTTATCGTTCCAACAGGCCAGTCTCAGCACATTGGGTTTCATCCTCAGTTTTGACACATTTTGGTTGCAAGATATTTTCATGAACTTTAAGCTGGTTGAGCTAGATTAGTCAGCATGTTACGGACGGGCTCTCAGAAGAAGCGATGTTTATACACTGAAGGAAGGAAGAGATGGGAAAGAAGCGTGCATGCAAAATGAACTCTATGTGGAAATACTTGGAGGAAAGCAAGGTGGGTATGGCATATTTGAGAAACTGAAGTCTCATGGGGATTAGTTTAGAGAAGAAGAGGAATAATGATGAGAGGTGATTATTGGAGTATATGTTATGCTAAGGAGAGTTAATTCTAAAGGCAGTGAGAAGCCAGTGAAGTCTCAAGTAGAGTAATTTTATGATCAGGTCTACATAAGGTATGAACAAAATGCTTTACTTACAGTGGACATAATAATAAGCATCTAACATTTAAATATATTTTCTAGGTATCAGAAATTTTGCTAAGCATTATGTATTATCTTATTTAATTTTCATAATCTAGTGACATAGGTGCTTTTATTTTCCCATTTATACAAATGAACACTTGTGATCATAGGGCTTGTAAATAAATGGCAGAGTTAGGTTTCTAATTCAGGTTCACTGACAACAGCATCTTGACTCTTAATAACACACTATGTTTATTTCTGTAGTAATCCATGATTATTGATGATGATATATAGTGTTTGAGATCAAGTGATATGCTATTGCTTAAACTTTCCTAGAAAATAGCTAGGGAAAACAGAAAGAATTTTCTGTGCCTTGTTTTCTCTGATTGGGTCAGAAATCTGTCATTAGTAAAAGAATGATTCCTTCTTTTCTTCCTTTCTCTTCCTTACTTTCCCACGTCAGCAATTAATCTGTTTATTTAGAATTACTTTTAATTATATTTAATAAAATGACAAAAAATTTCTAGACCTTAATTAAATGTATTTCTGTGATGGTTTTATTGGCTCTTTTGAAATTTTTTTTTTTAAGAACACGTGTAGGTGGAGAGAAAAGAAAAAAGATTCACAAATGATTGAATTTGGACTTAGACGTATTAGTTCATTGTGATTGTGTGACTCAATGACAAATATTTTAGCTTGTGCTAAATAACCTAGATGCTTCCTCGCATAAGAGAAAATAAAAACTCATGTGATTCTGTTTCTTTATGTATAACAATCTTTGTTTTTATCAAACCAGTTTGAAAATATCAATATTTATAAATATTGATAGAACATAAAGCATACATTTATAAAATATAAAGCAAGGAGAGTAAGTACAATAATGGTAAGGGAATATTTTATAAATTGGGAAATATAAAAGCAGGAGAGAAAGAAATGCTCAAGCAGGAATTTATGAGCCTAATAATAAGGAAGAGCTTTTTTTAATTAGCCTTTTGAGAAAAAAGATATAAAATTAGGCAATTCTGAAAAACGTTTTAAAATAACAGCTAATTAAGTACAAGTTCTGGAAATTCCTGGAACATTTGAATGATTATAATTAGGATTTGTCTATAATGTCATAAGCTGATCTATTTATTTTATAATTTTGCTGAATAAGGGAGGCCTAATATAAACTAGAAGGGTATCAGGAGTTTGTAGGGATTAAAAGGTGCCTTTCCTTACAGCACTGAGTGAAAGATTAATATAAGAAAGACACCGACCAAACCTTGTCTTAGATTTTATCAAAAAGGTTTAATGACTTTAATTTTTAATGTTTTACATTTATAAAATTTGGTTTCTAAGAATATTTAATTTTAAAAATATTGATACAGATTTTGTTTGTTTTTATTAGTTTCCCCCCAAATTTTTAGAACAAATATTTAGCGTATCATTAGATAATTATATTTCTTTTCTGAGGATATGTCTTTGCAATATGAAAACAAATTTTATTAACACTAGAGTTATTAAATTGAAATTGGACATTAACAACATCATTTTAAGCAAGCTTTTATTGAGAGTCAAAAATCAGAAATATGAAACTTGCCATGGCATCTCATAATTACAACTTGGTTTGATGATTGTGAACATTGTACACCCCATTTGAGTCTTCTGTGGATTAGTATCTTACTGAGCCTTCTTTAGAAACATTTTAATCAAATTCCAAAAAGTATAGTCATCCACTATAAAACATTTTATGGACTTCCTTGAAAAATTAGTTGTGAGTAAATGTCAGTGCCACCAGTGACATTCTACTATTGATTTTAAATCATAGTGCCATCCTTAAGAGTAGAATTTGGATGGATTTGATTTAACTTTATTATTATTTTTTAATATCTATTTATTTATTTTTATTTATTTATTTTATTTTTCGCTGCATTGGGTCTTCACTGTGGCGTGTGGGTTGTGGTGTGCGGGATCTTTTTGTTATGGCGTGCAGGTTCTTCCTTGTGGCGCGTGGGCTTCTCTCTAGTTGTGGCACGCGGGCTTCTCTCTAGTTGTGGCATGCGGGTTTTCTGTCTCTAGTTGTGGCACACAGGCTCCAGAGCACATGGGCTCTGTAGTTTGTGGCACGTGGACTCTCTAGTTGAGGCACACAGGCTCAGTAGTTGTGACGTGCAGGCTTAGTTGCCCTGCGGCATGTGGGATCTTAGTTCCCTGACCAGGGATTGAACCCCTGTCCCCTGCATTGGAAGGTAGATTCTTTATCACTGGACCACCAGGGAAGTCCCTGACTTAACTTTATTTTCAATCATGATTTAAACCACCAGCCAGGAAAGTTTGGTTTAAAGCCGTTATTGCCTAGTAAAATGCTTTCTTAATTTGAGTAACTTTAGGATTCATCCGGAAACTAATTAAGTATTCCGTAGCCTATTCTCCCCTATGATGTGCTACTGTGAAAGGTTGTCACTTTTATTATATTCTTATTAGCTTTTCAGTAGGTGGATGTTGTCCTCAGAAATGTGCCCATCAAGACTTCTGGAATATTTTGCCCAAACCCTTGCGTCGTTTATACTTACCTTCCTCATTTCCTTTATATAACTTTCTGAAGCTTTGTACTTTTAGAGAGAGGTTAAGAATTTCCCTCTGGATACAAATTTTGACAACTGAAGCAGTGCTTTTTGGTAGGTAATTGGAGGGAATGCATTTAAACAGAATTTAAAATTTTTTTGGCCACATCACATGGCATGTGGAATTTCCCCAACCAGGGATTGAACCCATGCCCCCTGCATTGGAAGCGTGGAGTCTTAACCACTGGACCGCCAGGGAAATCTTAAATAGAATTTCTTAAATGTGACTCTCACTAAATCATTTGTCTTAAGTCTTTTTGAAAATATGTATAGAAGCCACTGGGATAGCAGTGAACTTGGGCTTCAGTTATAGCCCATGCTATTATGGGCTATGGTTATAGCCCATTTTTCCTACCTAGTGCTTGGCAGAAGGTGTTGGAAGTGGTTTGGGAATGCTGGACTCTGAGTTTGACAGCAGTTCCATACTCTTAGAGGCTGTCATATTTTTCTTTACCTCTTATTTCTTTATGCAACAGGAAATCATTTATGCTAATTTACCCCTATTTGCATATAGGTTATAGAATTCTGTGGTGCAGAGCATGCTTAGAACTCCTTTTAAGTGTCTGTTTGGATCAAAGCAGGGCTGTGTGATAGCTGTTGTCTGACACCAAGCTGTGTGGTGTTGTTTTCATTAAACATTTATTACACTTCGAATGTGACAGCAGGCAACTTTGTGCCAGGATAACATGTTTTCATGCAAAATTTATTGAAAAAGACGAGACTCTGTAAAGAGATCTTGTTGCCTTTCACCAGTGGCGAAGGGTAAATGTTTGGTTCGAAGGAAATATACCTTTAACACATGTCATTGTAACATGCGAAAGAAGCTTCGTACTGTCAATTTTGTTAAGCAGGTAAACAAAACCATCTTTAAAGTGTGTGCACTGTATTTTTTTTTTCCTTTTTAAATTAAAGGTTTTACAATTTCCTTGTGAATTGAATGAATACCATAACAGTGGCTTCTTATGTTGTTGGGTATTTTATATTACAGTGAAATTTACCACCCAGTTTCCATTATATGGGTTTGGGTATTTGTCACTAGCTATTAGTTTTGTTTAACAGAAACAATCTGTTATTTTTCAAAAAGGTGAGGTCAAGAAAGGGAATCCATCATAACAAAAAGAATAATCAACAAAAGCAGGAGACAAGGGTTTCATAAGTTCTCCCCCAGGTCACCACCTTTCTCTTATTCATTATATTAGTACTTGTAATTATCCCAGACTTTGCCCAATGGAATTTGACTTGAATTATGCCTGATACAGCATTAAATGGCATGAATTGTAGGTTCATTCTTTCTTTTTTGTGGTCGCCTGACTGTAAAAAGACTTGGAATGAGAGAAGGTACTTTTATTTTCCTTTTTCATTCCACAAGAAGCTGATGAATTATGGTTGTATGAAGAATTAGTAAGAGTGAAAGTAGCCACAAGCTGGACTTTTTAGTAAGTTTTATCACATGGACTATCAAAAATTTGGTGAGACCCCATACAAGAGGTATTACAAAAATTATGTTGGCATTACCATTCAAGATTAAAAGGAGAGAAGTAGTGAGTTGTATGTGGTGGAAGGAACTTTGTCTTTGGAACCATGCAGAATCCACACAAATCCTCAAATTCT
The DNA here is from genome assembly GCF_025265405.1 of Mesoplodon densirostris. Classification (NCBI taxonomy): domain Eukaryota; kingdom Metazoa; phylum Chordata; class Mammalia; order Artiodactyla; family Ziphiidae; genus Mesoplodon; species Mesoplodon densirostris. Next base: position 82,855,978 of record NC_082665.1, read on the forward strand.
GACTTATTTTGCTTTGGAGCTATTAAAGGATAATTTTTTAAAAAGGTAAAATCATGACTCATAAACATGTACATAAACCCATGCCAAAGCTGTTAGCTCATTAATTAATGAGGGAACCCAGTAAGATGTTACATGGAGCTCAAGGAGAATCCAAAGAACAGACACATACAAAGGCCACCAGGAATACTGGACACAAACTTGCTTAATTGATTCAAAATTGTCTTCTTCCACGTGGGAAGGGAAATCAGTTATAACTCCACTGGAAAAATTCTTTTTCATATCTATGGAAAATAAACTTTTACATTGCTATCAATTATTGATAATTTGTGGAATTTAGAAATATGTCAGACGAGGAAAAGCAAAAAAGTGGAGATAACTTGGAAATGCACCCTAGACAAAACATCCAATCATCTTATTTGGTCATCTCATATCATTTAAAATTTTTTCCTGACAAGGGCAGGAAAGCCCTTCTTGTTAAGCCTTAAATTTCTTCTGTAAAATTAGGATAATGATAGTTGAAAAGCTGTAAAGATTAGAAGCAGTGTGTGTAAGAGGCTAGTACTAGGATTTCAATAAATGGTAGTTATTTTATTTTTTAATAATAACATAAATTTAATTATTGATTCCCATGATTACCAGTTTCTCAGCTATCATTCTTTTTTCTTACTTTGGTATCTTTTAAAAGAAATATTCCCTCAGCCTTAAAAACTCTTTCTTCCCTACCTCTCCTGACAGTTCTGTTGAAGTTTTGGGCTCATTTTAGAGGTCATATCCTTATGAAGTATTTCCTGCCCCTCATGAGTGTGCTAAACAGCTCTGCAGTTAGCACTCATAGTATCTACACCTAATCTGAACAGAGAGCTTTGTAATAAAAGAGAGCTTTGTATAAAATTTCATAATTGCCAGATTACACATATTCAACATCTTGTCTATTGTATTCAAAATTGTATTTATATTTTCTTGGATCATAACAAGTACTGAAATATTTGTAGAATGTATAAATAAGTAATGGTTTTAGAAGTTGTTTCTAGGTAACTAAATGCAGCTTTTAAGCATTTAAAAATGGTAAAATTGAATTTTGGGTATTAGGAAAATAACCACCTTTTTTCCTACAACTCCATGCCTGGTATAACTGTGCATGTGCACACACATAAACATATCACTTCCATCAAAGTCCCTAAGCTACAGTTTTTTTTTTAACATCTTTATTGCAGTATAATTGCTTTACAGTGGTGTGTTAATTTCTGCTTTATAACAAAGTGAATCAGTTATACATATGCATATATCCCCATACCTCTTCCCTCTTGCGTCTCCCTCCCTCCCACCCTCCCTATCCCACCCCTCTAGGTGGTCACAAAGCACCTAGCTGATCTCCCTGTGCTATGTAGCTGCTTCCGACTAGCTGTCTATTTTACATTTGGTAATGTATATATGTCCATGCCACTCTCTCGCTTTGTCACAGCTTACCCTTCCCCCTCCCCATATCCTCAAGTCCATTCTCTAGTAGGTCTGTGTCCTTATTCCTGTCTTACCCCTAGGTTCTTCATGACTTTTTTTTTTTTGCTTAAATTCCATATATATGTGTTAGCGTATGGTATTTGTCTTTCTCTTTCTGACTTCACTCTGTATGACAGACTCTAGGTCCATCCACCTCATTACAAATAGCTCAATTTCGTTTCTTTCTATGGCTGAGTAATATTCCATTGTAGATATGTGCCACATCTTCTTTATCCATTCATAGGTTGATTGACACTTAACTTGCTTCCATGTCCTGGCTATTGTAAATAGAGCTGCAATGAACATTGTGGTACATGACTCTTTTTGAATTATGGTTTTCTCAGGGTATATGCCCAGTAGTGGGATTGCTGGGTCATATGGTAGTTCTATTTTTAGTTTTTTAAGGAACCTCCATACTGTTCTCCACAGTGGCTGTATCAATTTACATTCCCACCAACAGTGCAAGAGGGTTCCCTTTTCTCCACACCCTCTCCAGCATTTATTGTTTGTAAATTTTTTGATGATGGCCATTCTGACTGGCATGAAGTGATACCTCATTGTAGTTTTGATTTGCATTTCTCTAATGATTAATGATGTTGAGCATTCTTTCATGTGTTTGTTGGCAATCTGTATATCTTCTTTGGAGAAATGTGTATTTAGGTCTTCTGACCATTTTTGGATTGGGTTTTTTTTTTTTTTTGATATTGAGCTGCATGAGCTGCTTATAAATTTTGGAGATTAATCTGTTGTCAGTTGCTTCATTTGCAAATATTTTCTCCCATTCTGAGGGTTGTCTTTTCATCTTATTTATGGTTTCCTTTGTTGTGCAAAAGCTTTTAAGTTTCATTAGGTCCTATTTGTTTATTTTTGTTTTTATTTCCCTTTCTCTAGGAGGTGGGTCAAAAAGGATCTTGCTGTGATTTATGTCATACAGTGTTCTGCCTATGTTTCCTCTAAGAGTTTTATAGTGTCTGGCCTTACATTTAGGTCTTTAATCCATTTTGAGTTTATTTTTGTGTATGGTGTTAGGGAGTGTTCTAATTTCATTCTTTTAAATGTACCTGTCCAGTTTCCCCAGCACCACTTACTGAAGAGGCTGTCTTTTCTCCACTGTATATTCTTGCCTCCTTTATCAAAGATAAGGTGACCATATGTGCGTCGGTTTATCTCTGGGCTTTCTATCCTGTTCCATTGATCTATATTTCTGTTTTTGTGGCAGTACCTTACTGTCTTGATTACTGTAGCTTTGTAGTATAGTCTGAAGTCCAGGAGCTTGATTCCTCCAGCTCTGTTTTTCTTTCTCAAGATTGCGTTGGCTATTCAGGGCCTTTTGTGTTGCCATACAAATTGTGAAATTTTTTGTTCTATTTCTGTGAAAAATGCCATTGGTAGTTTGATAGGGATTGCATTGTATCTGTACATTGTTTTGGGTAGTATAATCATTTTCACAATGTTGATTCTTCCAATCCAAGAACATGGTATATCTCTCCATCTGTTGGTATCATCTTTAATTTCTTTCATCAGTGTCTTATAATTTTCTGCATACAGGCTTTTTGTCTCTTTAGGTAGGTTTATTCCTAGATATTTTATTGTTTTTGTTGCAGTGGTAAATGGGAGTGTTTTCTTAATTTCACTTTCATATTTTTCATCATTAGTGTGTACGAATGCAAGAGATTTCTGTGCATTAATTTTGTATACTACTACTTTACCAAATTCTTTGATTACCGCTAGTAGTGTTCTGGTAGCATCTTTAAGATATTCTGTGTATAGTATCATGTCATCTGCAAACAGTGACAGTTTTACTTCTTCTTTTCTGATTTGGATTCCTTTTATTTCTTTTTCTTCTTTGATGTCTGTGGCTAAAACTTCCAAAACTATGTTGAATAATAGTGGTGAGAGTGGGCAACCTTGTCTTGTTCCTGATCTTAGTGGAAATGTTTTCAGTTTTTCACCTTTGAGGACGATGTTAGGTGTGTGTTTGTCATATATGGCCTTTATTATGTTGAGGTAAGTTCCCTCTATGCCTACTTTCTGCAGGGTTTTTATCATAAATGGATGTTGAATTTTTTCAGAAGCTTTTTCTGCATCTATTGAGATCATCATATGGTTTTTCTCCTTCAGTTGGTTAATATGGTGTATCACATTGATTGATTTGCGTACGTTGAAAAATCCTTGCATTCCTTGGATAAACCCCACTTGATCATGTTGTATGATCCTTTTAATGTGCTCTTGGATTCTGTTTGCTAGTATTTTGTTGAGGATTTTTGCGCCTATGTTTATCAGTGATACTGGCCTGTAGTTTTCTTTGTTTGTGACATATTTGTCTGGTTTTGGTATCAGGGTGATGGTGGCCGCATAGAATGAATTTGGGAGTGCTTCTTCCTCTATAATTTTTTGGAAGAGTTTGAGATGGATGGGTGTTAGCTCTTCTCTAAATGTTTGATAGAATTCACCTGTGAAGCCATCTGGTCCTGGACTTTTGTTAGTTGGAAGATTTTTAATCACAATTTCAATTTCATTACTTGTGATTGGTCTGTTCATATTTTCTATTTCTTCCTGGTTCAGGCATGGAAGGTTATATTTTTCTAAGAATGTGTCCATTTCTTCCAGGTTGTCTATTTTATTGGCAGAGAGTTGCTTGTAGTAGTGTCTTAGGATACTTTGTATTTCTGCGGTGTCTGTTGTAACTTCTCCTTTTTCATTTCTAATTTTATTGATTTGAGTCCTCTCCCTCTTTTTCTTGATGAGTCTGGCTAATGGTTTATCAATTTTGTTTATCTTCTCAAAGAACCAGCTTTTAGTTTTATTGATCTTTGCTATCGTTTCCTTCATTTCTTTTTCATTTATCTCTGATCTGATCTTTATGATTTCTTTCCTTCTGCTAACTTTGGGGATTTTTTGTTCTTCTTTCTCTAATTGCTTTAGGTGCAAAGTTAGGTTGTTTATTTGAGATGTTTCCTGTTTCTTAAGGTAGGATTGTATTGCTATAAACTTCCCTGTTAGACCTGCTTTTGCTGCATCCCATAGGTTTTGGGTCGTCGTGTCTCCATTGCCATTTGTTTCTAGGTATATTTTGATTTCCTCTTTGATTTCTTCAGTGATCACTTCGTTATTAAGTAGTGTATTGTTAGCCTCGATGTGTTTGTATTTTTTACAAATCTTTTCCTCTAATTGATATCTAGTCTCATAGCATTGTGGTCGGAAAAGATACTTGATACGATTTTAATTTTCTTAAATTTACCAAGGCTTGATTTGTGACCCAAGATATGATCTATTCTGGAGAATGTTCCATGAGCACTTGAGAAGAATGGGTATTCTGTTGTTTTTGGATGGGATGTCCTATAAATATCAATTAAGTCCATCTTGTTTAATGTATCATTTAAAGCTTGTGTTTCTTTATTTATTTTCATGTTGGATGTTCTGTCCATTGGTGAAAGTGGGGTGTTAAAGTTCCCTACTATTATTGTGTTACTGTCGATTTCCCTTTTATGGCTGTTTGTATTTGCCTTACGTGTTGAGGTGCTCCTATGTTGGGTGCATAAATATTTACAATTGTTATATCTTCTTCTTGGATCGAACCCTTGATCAGTATGTAGTGTCCTTCTGTGTCTCTTTTAATAGTCTTTATTTCAAAGTCTATTTTGTCTGATATGAGAATTGATACTGCAGCTTTCTTTCGATTTCCATTTGCATGGAATATCTTTTTTCATCCCCTCACTTTCAGTTTGTATGTGTCCCTAGGTCTGAAGTGGGTCTCCTGTAGACAGCAAATATATGGGTCTAGTTTTTGTATCCATGCAGCCATCTGTGTCTTTTGGTGGGAGCAGTTAATCCATTTACATTTAAGGTAATTATCAATATGTATGTTCCTATTTCCATTTTCTTAATTGTTTTGGGTTTGTTATTGTAGGTCTTTTCCTTCTCCTGTGTTTCTTGCCTAGAGAAGTTCCTTTAGCATTTGTTGTAAAGCTGGTTTGGTGGTGCTGAACTCTCTCAGCTTTTGCTTGTCTGTAAGGGTTTTAATTTCTCCATCAAATCTGAATGAGATCCTTGCTGGGTAGAGTAATCTTGGTTGTAGGTTTTTCTCCTTCATCACTTTAAATATGTCCTGCCACTCTCTTCTGGCTTGCAGAGTTTCTGCTGAAAGATCAGCTGTTACCCTTAGGGGGATTCCCTTGTGTGTTATTTGTTGTTTTTCCCTTACTGCTTTTAATGTTTTCTTTGTATTTAATTTTTGATTGTTTGATTAATATGTGTCTTGTCATGTTTCTTCTTGGATTTATCCTGTATGGGACTCTCTGTGCTTCTTGGACTTGATTAACTATTTCCTTTCCTACGTTAGGGAAGTTTTCAACTATAATCTCTTCAAATATTTTCTCAGTTCCTTTCTTTTTCTCTTCTTCTCCTGGCACCCCTGTATTTCAATTGTTGGTGCGTTTAATGTTGTTCCAGTGGTCTCTGAGACTTTCCCCAGTCCTTTTCATTTTATTTTCTTTATTCTGCTCTGCAGTAGTTATTTCCACTATTTTATCTTCCAGGTCACTTATTCCTTCTTCTGCCTCAGTTATTCTGCTATTGATCCCTTCTAGAGTATATTTAATTTAATTTATTGTGTTGTTCATCATTGCTTGTTTCCTCTTTAGTTCTTCTAGGTCCTTGTTAAATGTTTCTTGCGTTTTCTCCATTTCCAAGATTTTGGATTATCTTTACTATCGTTATTCTGAATTCTTTTTCAGGTAGACTGCCTATTTCCTCTTCATTTGTTAGGTCTGGTGGGTTTTTACCTTGCTCCTTCATCTGCTGTGTGTTTTTCTGTCGTCTCATTGTGCTTATCTTACTGTGTTTGGGGTCTCCTTTTTGCAGGCTGCAGGTTCATAGTTCCCGTTGTTTTTGGTGTCTTTCCCCAGTGGCTAATGTTGTTTCAGTGGGTTGTGTAGGCTTCCTGTTGAAGGGGACTAGTCCCCGTGTTCTGGTGGATGAGGTTGGATCTTGTCTTTCTGGTGGTCAGGTCCATGTCTAGTGGTGTGTTTTGGGGTGTCTGTGGCCTTATGATTTTAGGCAGCCTCTCTGCTAATGGATGGGGCTGTGTTCCTGTCTTGCTAGTTGTTTGGCATAGAGTGTCCAGCACTGTAGCTTGCTGGTCGTTGATTGAAGCTGGGTCTTGGTGTTGAGATGGAGATCTCTGGGAGATTTTCGCCGTTTGATATTACGTCGAGCTGGGAGGTCTCTTGTGGGTCACTGTCCTAAAGTTGGCTCTCCCACCTCAGAAGCACAGCACTGACTCCTGGCTGGAGCACCAAGAGCCTTTCACCCACACAGCTCAGAATATAAGGGAGAAAAAATGGAAAGAAAGAGGAAAAAATTAAGTAAGATAAAATAAAGTTATTAAAATAAAAAATAATTATTAAGAAAAAAATTTTTAAGTAAAAAAAAAAGAACGAAGGAGAAAAAAACAGGTGAATAGAACTCTAGGACAAATGGTGAAAGCAAAGGTATATGGACAATATCATACACAGAAGCATACACATACACACTTAAAAAAGAGGAAAAGGGGAAAAAATAATATATCCTGCTCCCAAACTCCACCTCCTCAATTTGGGATGATTCGTTTTCTATTCAGGTATTCCACGGATGCAGAGTACATCAAATTGATTGTGGAGATTTAATCCGCTGCTCCTGAGGCTGCTTGGAGAGATTTCCCTTTCTCTTCTTTGTTCGCACAGCTCCCGGAGTTCAGCTTTGGATTTGGCCTCACCTCTGCATGTAGGTCGCCTGAGGGTGTGTGTCCTTCGCTCAGACAGGACGGGGTTAAAGGAGCAGCTGATTTGGGGGTCTGGCTCACTCAGGCTGGGGGGAGGGAGGGGTACGGATGCGGGGCGAGCCTGCGGCAGCTGAGGCCATCATGACACTGCACCAGCCTGAGGCGCGCCCTGCGTTCTCCCGGGGAAGTTGTCCTTGGATCACGGGACCATGGCAGTGGCAGGCTGCAGAGGCTCCCAGGAGGGGAGGTGTGGATAGTGACCTGTGCTTGCACCCAGTCTTTTTGGTGGCTGCAGCAGCAGCCTTAGCATCTCATGCCCATCTCTGGGGTCCTCGCTGATAGCCACGGCTCACACCTGTCTCTGGAGCTCCTTTAAGCAGCGCTCTTAATCCCTTCTCCTCGTGCACCAGGAAACAAAGAGGGAAGAAAAAGTCTCTTGCCTCTTCGGCAGGTCCAGACTTTTTCCTGGACTCCCTCCTGGCTAGCCGTGGTGCACTAGCCCAGTTAAGGCTGTGTTCATGTTGCCAACCCTAGTCCTCTCCCTGCAATCCGACCGAAGCCCGAGCCTCAGTTCTCAGCCCCCACTCGTCCCGGTGGCTGAGCAGACAAGCCTCTCAGGCTGGTGATTGCTGGTCGGCACCGATCCTCTGAGCGGGAATCTCTCCGCTTTGCCCTCCGCACCCTGTTGCTGCGCTCTCCTCTGTGGCTCTGAAGCTTCCCGCCTCCGCCACCCGCAGTCTCCGCCCGCCAAGGGGCTTCTAGTGTGTGGAAACCTTTCCTCCTTCACGGCTCCCTCCCACTGGTGCGGGTCCCGTCCCTATTCTTTTGTCTCTGTTTTTTCTTTTTTCTTTTGCCCTACCCATGTACGTGGGGAGTTTCTTGCCTTTTGGGAGGTCTGAGGTCTTCTGCCAGCATTCAGTAGCTGTTCTGTAGGAGCAGTTCCACGTGTAGATGTATTTCTGATGTATTTGTGGGGAGGAAGGTTATGTCCGCGTCCTGCTCTTCCGCCATCTTCTCAAATCCCCCTCTGCAACTCTTACCCACTTTAAAATTTGATTTGTTTTTTCTTACTAGTGTGTTTTGAGAGGCCTTTATATATTCTGCAAACAAGTCCTTTGTAGACTGTGATTTGAAAGTGTGATGTTGAGCATCTTTTCATGTGTTTAATGCTCGTTTATACTTATTCTTTTGTGAGGTATCTGTTCAGATCTTTTTCTCACTTGTAAATTTTTTTTTATTATTAAATTGTGAGATATTCTTATATATTTTGAATACAAGTCCTTCGTCTAGTATATGTGTTGTGAATATTTTTTCCTAGTCTGTGGCTTGTATTTTCATTTTCTTGAAATGAGCAGAAAGTGTTCATTTCGATGAAGTCCAATTTATGGTCTGTGTCTTTAATTTATCATGCTTTTGTGGCATATCTAAGCAATCTTGGCTAACCTGAGGTCATGAAGATTTTCCCCTTTTTTTCCAAAAGTTTTGTAGTTTTACATTTTACATTTACGGCTATAATCTATTTTGAGGGTTTTGTGTTCTTGTTTTTGTTTTGTTTTTTTGTATAAGGTGTGATGTTTATGTTGAGTTTTTTTTTTTTTTGGCTTATGGATGTTTAAATATTCAGTTGTTCCAACACAATATGCTGGAAAGACTGTACTATTTTTTATTGAATTGCCTTTGCACTTTTGTCAAGAATCAGTGGTCATGTTTGTTTGGGTCTGTTTCTGAGGTCTGTGTTCTGTTTCAGTCATCTATTTATTTATCGCTTTGCCAGTACTACACTGTCTTGTTTATTGTAGATTTATAGTAAGTCATTAAAATCAGTTCCTGTGGTTTCTTCAATTTTATTTTATTTTTTAAAATTGTTTTAGTTCTAGTTCCTTTGTTTTGTAAGTTTGTCTATAAAATAATTTTGATTGGAACTATATTAATTTTATAAATCAGTTTGGGGAAAACTGTCATGAACATGGTTTGGTTTATTTTATTACCCTTTTTTAGTTTTTAGCATACAGATTCTGTACTTGTTTTGTTTGAGTTATACCTAAGTATTTCACTCTGGAGTGAGTTATTTTAAATGGTACTGTTTTTAAAATTTCAATTTCTAATTGTTCCTTTCTAATATATAGAAATGTGGCATATATATAAAAATATGTATAATTGAACTATAATTTGTGTATATGTGTGTGCACATATACACTGACTTTATATTCTGTAACGTTGCTAAATGTACTTATTAGTTCTACGAGGTTTTCTTGTATTCCTTAGGATGCTTTACATAAACAGTTGTGTTGTCATAGGGACAGTTTTATTTCTTCCTTTCCAATTTGTATACTTTTTATTTGTTTTTCTTGCCTTATTGCACTGACTAGTTCTGTTTTCAATAGGAATGATGAGCAAGAACATTTGAAGGGGGAAACATTTACTTTTTCATGATGAAGAAAGGTTTTAACTACATTTTTGTTGATGTACTCTATCATGTTGAGGAAATTTCCTTCTATCCTTACTTTGCTAAGAGTGTGTATCTTGTAATGGATGCTGAATTTTGTAAGATGCCTTTTCAGTGTCATTTGACACAATCATGTGGTTTTCATTCTTTAGATTCTTAATATGATAGATTACACTGATTTACTTTTGAATCTTGAACCAGCTTTGCATTCCTGATATAAATCTCATTTGGTTGTGGTGGAATCAATTTACTGATATTCTGTAGAGGATTTTTATTTCTGTGTTCATAAGAGATTTTTTTTCTTTTTGTCTGTTTTTATTATTCAGCTAATACTTGCCTCATATAATACAATGAAAAATATTCCCTGTTATTCTGGAAGAGATTATAGAATTGATATTTCTTTTTTAGGTAGATGTTAGGTAAAATTCTCCAGTAAAGCCACCTGAGTCTGGAGCTTTCTTTGTTGGAAAGTTTAATTATGAATTCTATTTCTTTAATAGTTATTATTTTTTTAGTAATTATTCCAGTGATCATGTTGGATGAATTTTGGGAATTTTTGGCTATCAAGGAATTGGTTTATTTCATCTAAGTTGTTGAATTTATATGCGTAGAGTTACTTTTAGCATTCCCTTAATATCCTTTTAATGTTTGTATTACCTGAAGTGATAAGTCCTTTTTCGTATCCCAATTTTCTTTGTAAATATTGCTAGGATTTTCTTTTGAGATTTTTGATTTTTTTGTATTGGTTTTCTTTGTTTGGTTTCATTTATTTCTATTCTTTATTATTTCTTTCTTCTCTTTCTTTGAATTATTTTGCACTTGTTTATATAGTTTCTTCAGGTGAGCTTAGGTTATTGATTTGAGAACTTCCTTCTAATTTCAGCTTTTAATCATATAAATTTCTTCTAAACACTACTTTTGCTGCATCTCACAAATTCTCCTGTGTTGTATTTTGATGGCTTCCCAGTTCTAAATATTTTCTAATTTCTTTTGTGACTTCTTTTTTTATTTTATTTTTTTATTGAAGTATAGTTGATTTGCAATGTTGTGTTAATTTCTGCTGTACAGTGAAGTGTTTCAGTTATACATATATATATATATGTATATATATATACATTCCTTTTTTAATATATTCTTTTCCATTATGGTTTAATCATAGGGAATTGAATATAGTTCTCTGTGCTATACAGTAGGACTTCGTTGTTTATCCATCTATATATAAGAGCTTACATCTTCTAACCCCAGCCTCCCACTCCCTCCCTCCCCTAACCCCCTCCCCCTTGGCAACCACCAGTCTGATCTCTATGTCAGTGATTCTGTTTCTGTTTCATAGATAGGTTCATTTGTGTCATATTTTAGATTCCACATATACATGATATAATAAGGTATTTGTCTTTCTTTTTATGACTTATTTCACTTAGTGTGATAATCTCTAGTTTGCATCCGTGTTGCTACAAATGGCATTATTTTGTTCTTTTTTATGACTGAGTAGTATTGCATTGTATATATGTACCATATCTTCTTTATCTATTCATCTGTCAATAGACATTTAGGTTGTTTCCATGTTTTGACTATTGTGAACAGTGCTGCTATGAACGTAGGGGCACATGTATCTTTTTGAATTATAGTTTTGTCTGGATATATGCCCAGGAATGGGATTGCTGGATCATATGTTAATTCTATTTTTAGTTTTCTGAGGAACTTCCACACTGTTTTCCATAGTGGCTCTACCAACTTACATTCCCACCAACAGTGTAGGAGGGATCCCTTTTCTCCACACCCTCTCCAGCATTTGTTATTTGTAGACTTTTTATTCATGGCCATTCTGATCAGGGTGAGGTGGTACCTTGTTGTAGTTCTGATTTGCATTTCTCACATAATGAGTCATGTTGAGCATCTTTTCATGTGCCTATTGACCATCTGTATATCTTCTTTGGAGAAATGTCTATTTAGGTCTGCCCATTTTTCAATTGGGTTGTTTGTTTTTTGTTGTTGAGTTGTATGAGCTGTTTCATATTTTGGAAAATAAGCCCTTGTCAGTCACATGGTTTGCAAATATTTTCTCTCATTCTGTGGGCTGTCTTTTTGTTTTGTTTATGGTTTCTTTTGTTGTGCAAAAGCTTGTAAGTTTGATTAGGTCCCATTTGTTTATTTTTATTTTTGTTTTTATTTCTGTTGCCTTGGGAGAATGACCTAAGAAAATGTTGGTACGATTTATGTCAGAGAATGTTTTGCCTATGTTGTCTTCCAGGAGTTTTATGGTGTTATGTCTTATGTTTAAGTTTTTAATCCATTTTGAGTTTATTTTTGTGTATGATGAGAGGATGTGTTCTAACTTTATTGATTTACATGCGCTATCCAACTTTCTGAACACCACCTGCTGAAGAGACTGTCTTTTTCCCATTGTATAATCTTGCCTGCTTTGTCAAAGATTAATTGACCGTAGGTGTGTGTGTTTATTTCTGTGCTCTGTGTTCTGTTCCATTGATCTGTATGTCTATTGTTGTGCCAATACCATACTGTTTTGATTACTGGAGCTTTGTAGTGTTGTCTGAATTCTGGGAGGATTATGTCTCCTGCTTTGTTCTTTTTCTTCAAGATTGCTTTGGCAATTCTGGGTCTTTTATAGTTCTGTTTGAATTTTAGGATTATTTGTTCTAGTTCTGTGAAAAATGTCGGGTAATTTGATAGGGATTACATTAAATCTGTAGATTGCTTTGGGTAGTATTGCCTATTTTTACAATATTGATTCTTCTAATCCAAGAGCATGGGATATCTTTCCATTTCTTTGAGTCATCTTCAGTTTCCTTTATTAATGTTTTAAAGTTCTCAACATGTAAGTCTTTCACCTCCTTGGTGAGGTTTATTCCTAAGTATTTTATTTTTTGGCATGCAGTTTTGAAAGGTTTTTTTTTTTTTACATTCCCTTTCTGATATTTTATTGTTGATGTAAAGAAATGCAACTGATTTCTGTGTGTTAATCTTGTATCCTGCTACCTTGCTGAATTTGTTTATCAGTTCTAGTAGTTTTTTTTGTTTGTTGTTTTGCGGTACGTGGACCTCTCACTGTTGTGGCCTCTCCCATTGTGGAGCACAGGCTCTGGACGCGCAGGCTCAGCGGCCATGGCTCACAGGCCCAGCCGCACCGCGGCACGTGGGATCTTCCTGGACTGGGGCATGAACCCGTGTCCCCTGCATCGGCAGGCAGACTCTCAACCACTGCGCCACCAGGGAAGCCCAGTTCTAGTAGTTTTTGTGTGGAGTCTTTAGGGTTTTCTATACATAGTATTATGTCATCTGCATCTAATGACAATTTTATCTCTTCCCTTCCAATTTGGATACCTTTTATTTCTTTTTCTTGTCTGATTGCTATGGATAGGACTTCCAATACTATATTGACTAGAACAGGTGAGAGTGGGCATCCTTATCTTGTTCCAGATTTATCAGGAAGGCTTTCACCTTGACTATTGGCTGTGGGTTTGTCATAAATAGCTTTTATTATCTTGAGATATATTCTCTCTATACCCACTTTGGTAAGAGTTTTTATCAGTAATGGATGTTGAATTTTATCAAATACTTTTTCTGCATCTATTGAGATGATCATGTGCTTTTTGTTGTTTCTTTTGTTGATGTGGTGTATCACATTGATTAATTTGCATACATTGAACCATCCTTGTGAACTTGGGATGAATCCCACTTGGTCATGGTATATCATCTTTTTTGTGTTGTTGGATTCGGTTTGCTAATATTTTGTTGAGAATTTTTGCATCTATATTCATCAAAGATTTCAACCTATAATTTTCTTTCTTGGTCGTGGCTTTGTCTGGTTGTGGTATCAGGGTGATGGTGGCTTCATAGAATGTCTTTGGGAGTGTTTCTTCCTCTTCAGCTTTTTGGAAGAGTTTGAGAAGGATCAGTATAAGTTCTTCTTTGTATGTTTGGTAGAATTTGCCTCTGAAGCCATCTGGTCCTGGACTTTTGTTTGTAGGGAGTTTTTATTAAAGATTCTATTTCACTTCTAGTGATCCATCTGTTCAGATTATCTATTTATTCTTGATTCTGTTTTGGTGGGCTGTATGTTTTGAGAAACTTGTCCATTTCTTCTAGGTTGTCGAATTTGTTGGCACATAATTGTTTATAGTATTTCCTTTGCTTTTTTTGTATTTCTGTGGTATCTGTTGTTATGTCTTTGTTTTTTTGGGTTTTTTTTGATGTGGACCATTTTAAAAGTCTTTATTGAATTTGTTACAATATCGCTTCTGTTTTATGTTTTGGTTTTTTGGCCACGGGGCATGTGAGATCTTAGCTCCCTGACCAGGGGTTGAACCCGCACTCCCGGCATTGGAAGGAGAAGTCTTAACCGCTGGACCACCAGGGAAGTCCCATGTCTCCTTTTTTATTTCTTATTTTGTTTATTTCGGTTCTCTCTCTTTTCTTCTTGGTTAGCCTGGCCAGAGGTTTGTCAGTCTTGTTAATCCTTTCAAAGAACCAGATCTTGGTTTTATTGATTTCTTTTTTTCTATTTTTTAAAACTCTATTTTATTTATTTCCTCTCTGATTTTTATTATTTTCTTCCTTTTGCTGCCTTTAGGTTTTGTTTGTTCTTCTTTTCCTAATTATTTTAAGTGGTAGGTTAGATTGTTTATTTGAGATTTTTCTTATTTTTTGAGCAAGGCCTGTATTGCTATGAACTTCCCTCTAAAGAATGCTTTTGCTTCATCCCATAGATTTTGTATGGTTGTGTTTTCATTGTCATTTGTCTCAAGGTATTTTTTACTTTCCTCTTTTATTTCATCATTGACCCACTTTTTTTAGTAGCATGTTGTTTAGTCTCCTTGTAATCTTTTTTTTCTCAATTCTTTTTCTGTGACTTCCTCTTTGCCCTAGGGATTATTTAGATGTGAGATGTATAATTTCCAAGTGTTTAGAGATTTCTTTGTATCTTTCTGTTATTGATTTCTAGTTTCATTCCCATTATGATCAGAGAACATACTTTGTGTGATTTTTTTTTTGTAAATTAGTTAAGGTTTGTTTTATGACTTAAGATATTATATATCTTGGTTGTTCTATGTGTGTTTTGCTGTTGTTGGGTCATGTGTTGAATAAATGGCAATTAGATCCAGTTAGTTGATACACTTATTCTATTCTGTTTTCTTGCTTATTTCTGGCTACTATTTATTTTGATTACTGAGAGAGAAGTGATCCTGGATTTGTCTATTTTTCCTTTCAGTTTTTGCACTGTGCTTTTTTGAGTCCTTTTGTTAGGTATATGTACACTAAGATTATGTCTTTCTTCATTATATAATGCCCCTCTTTGTTCTTGGCTGTTTTATTGCTGCACAATACACACTGTCTGATATTAATATAGCTACTACACATAACTTTTTACCAGTGTTTCCATGGTATGTCTTTTCCATCTTTTTATTTTTAACATGCCTATATTATTATATTTGAAATGAGTCTCTTACATATAGATGGATTTTTGAAATCCATTCTGACAATAACTCTCTTCTAATTGGTGTGTTTTATAACTTACTAACTTTAGTTATTTTATAGTCTATGACTTCATTGTATGTAGTCCCAATGGGTCCATTTCTATTGCCTCTGAGGGCAATCTGGGATAAAAATCTAGTTTCAGTACTTGAATTTCTAACTCTTAGATGCCATCAAACAAACCATAAATATTTTAAAATAAATTTCCTAGTCATTGTAGTAGTTTTTAGAGAAATAAATGATCTGGATTTACTTAGTCTACTATCACTAGAATCTGAATATCCATCCTATTTTATTATGTCCTCTATACCTTAGTTTCAGGAGGTGAATTTGTTACCCTTCTTAGTTTCCATTCTCCCTTCCAAATGATTGTTCTTCCACCCTCTATTTTAAATAGAGTAAATTAAAATATATTCCTCTGAG
Source organism: Mesoplodon densirostris (assembly GCF_025265405.1). Classification (NCBI taxonomy): domain Eukaryota; kingdom Metazoa; phylum Chordata; class Mammalia; order Artiodactyla; family Ziphiidae; genus Mesoplodon; species Mesoplodon densirostris. The sequence goes on from NC_082665.1 coordinate 82,871,598, forward strand.
TGTGTGTCATTCATCATAAAACTTTCTTTTCCTTCCTTTTGCTGCTGTATCTTTCCTAGCCATTACTCCTTTTTCACTGAAGACTGGCATCTGGCTCACAGTCTTCCTGTCCTTGAACCTATTATCCAAGTCTTCAGTAGGTCAGAACTGTTCTTGAACTTTCGTTACATATGTCTACCTGTTAGATATTTCTAGAACCTCAAGTCCAGCATATCCAAAGCTAATCTCATGACCCCTCCGTCCAAAGGTTTCTCACATCCGTGAAGCAATTAAGTTTAAAAAATTTCCCTTGGGTTTCCACTTCTGATGATGTCTAAGAAACTGATTTCAAATAATTCATCTCATAGACGAGAACTATGCAGTTACTAAGTATATAATTTTTACATGGCCCTTTGGAAGTATAATTATGGTTACTACATTTTCTCAACCCAGAATTAGAATGTATGATCACACCAACTTGTACCTATAAGGTTACTAGATTGTAAATTAGTAATGAGTACTGTATACGCCACCACCCCCACCCCACCCCCACCCAATCCATGATGTGTTACCAGAGTAGATATAGTAGATACAACATTAGCCTAGTTTGTTTGGGTTCTAGTTCTGGCTCTTTTCTCCAAAGTTGCATGTGACTTTGTGCTGGTCACTTATTAACATCTCTGGGTTTATATCCTTTAGCTCTAAAAGGAGAGGGATAGAGTAAATGGCCTCTGAAGTCTCTTTTTGTGGTGGAAGATTAGCTCACCAGTTTTTTTTTTTTTTTTTTTTTCTTTTTGCGGTATGTGGGCCTCTCACTGTTGTGGCCTCTCCCGTTGCGGAGCACAGGCTCCGGATGCGCAGGCCCAGCGGCCATGGCTCACGGGCCCAGCCGCTCCGCGGCATATGGGATCCTCCCAGACCGGGGCACGAACCCGTATCCCCTGCATCGGCAGGCGGACTCTCAACCACTGCGCCACCAGGGAGGCCCAGCTCACCAGTTTTGAATGAAGAAGAGTATAATATTCTGAGATTGAAGGGGAAGGGGGCATGTCTTAGAATAACCCTTAAAATATAATGATCAGGCTCCTCACATTAAATTAATTACCTTTATATGGAGTCTTTACCTTTTGCATGTGCAAGGACCTTGGTGACTGAATATAGTGTAGGTATAATCACCTAACAGATGCCCTGCCTCCCTTCTATCACTTGTTTATCAAATATTTATTTGAGCTGGGTCTTGGACATCCCATGGTGAACAGTTATGGTACCTGACTCTATGGAGTTTATGGTCCATTTGGCAAAATAGTTGTTATGAATTACATAAGTAAATATAAAATTTTAGTAATGATTAGTGTCAAGGATAAGGGATGCATAGTGTTAAATGGCATGTAATTGAGGGGGAGGGAGGCATTGACTTAGAACAGTCAAGTAAACTTCCTGAAGAAATAAGGATGAATAGAAATTATCAAGGGAAGGAAGTAGAACATTATAGTCAGAGGAAACATCATCAACAAAGGTCCCTGGATGGGAGGGAGACTGATATGACCAGGGACTGAAAGATGGTCAGAGTAGCTAGAATGGAGAGGAGAGGGAGCACAGTATGAGATGGGGCCGGAGAAGCAGATAGGGGCTAGATTCTGCAGGGCCTTGTAAACTTGGTTAGGGATTTTGGTCTCTATCTCAAGAGTAACAGGATGCCTTTGAAGTGTTTTAATCTGATGGGTAGTGTGGTCAGATTAGTGCTTTGAAAAGATCACTCTAGCTGCAGTGTAGAAAACAGATTGCAGAGGGTAAGAGTAAATGCAAAGAAACCAGATAAGTAGCACTGTAGTCTAGGAGAGATGTAATAGTAGCTTGGACCAGGGATTTGGTATGGAGATAGAAAAGTTGATGAATTTGAGAGATATTTATGTATTTAATGATGGATTTGATTTAGTAAAAGAGATGAAGATGTTAAGGATAACCAGTAGTTTTCCAGTTTCCTCAGTGAAATAATGCTGTTACATTTTTTACTGACTTTTAAAGGGTTACACTGGAAGAGACCATGGTATGAGGTAGAAGATCATAAGTTTACTTTGAACATATTGAGTGTGAGAAGCCTTTGGAACATTCAGGAGGACAGATAAAGTAGCCACTAGGATATGTAGGTGCAGAACTCAGGAGAATTCTAGCCTGGAGTATTAGGCTTTCAATTCATTTTTATCTTTAACTCTTTAGGTATTTTACTTGGAATTTGAAAACTATAATGACCTATAAAGGGGAGGCGGTAGTGACCAATGCAATATCTCTCGCATGGCAAGATTAAATCATGATGACTTCTGGACCTTACCCAAAGGCCATAGCAAAAATAAATGCAATGTGCTGTGGATCACTTTGGATGCTGTTAAAATGTGTCTGACACTGTTATAGTTACTGGATATTGCAGAAATGGATGACATGGTCTTTGATCTCAAGAAACTTCCATCTAGTTTGGAAGTCAGACACGTAAATAGATGATAACAATGTAGTGTGAGTGCTGTGACAGAGAGATGCTTAGGGCAACACATCAGAGGGACACTTAACCCAAAATGGGCCCAGTCAAGGAAGATTTTCTAGAGTTGTTGATACCTAAGCCATCTGGAAGAACTTGGAAAAGGAAGTAGACAGGAGAGGGGAAAACGAAAGGATTGAGACAAGAGGGGAATCATAGTGTGTTTGGGAAACCATTTTTATTCTCCCCTTTCTGGGTGAAACTACCATTTTATCGTCAGACAGAACAGAAGGCGCATTCTGGAAAGAAGAGGGTGACATTTAGCTTTGTTGGTTCTTTTTTCTTTTTGTTTTGTTTCTCTCTCTTCTTCTTTCTCCCCTCCCCTTTCATCTCCCTTTCTGAATAGGTAATATACTTATATAGTTCAAAATTGGAGATTATATAAAGGTATACATACAGTAAAGAATCTCTATTCCACTTTGTCCCCCATCCACCTAATTCCTTCCCTCCTACTCCCCCACAAAATCCATTCATTATATTTATTAGTTTATTATATATTCGTCTAGAGTTTCTTTAAGAAAAATTATAAGCAAATATAAATATATTTTTTAAAATTCATTTTTCTTTTTGGGATCTTTAGTTCATCTTGGCTTAAGAAAAATGTAAGAAGGGGATATAAGAGGAGGTGCCAGAGGAGTTTTGACTTGAAGGATTTTAAATCAGAGAAGCGGCACCAAGGAGAATGGGTTAAAGACCAAGAGACCGTTGAGGAGTCTTATAGTAAGTAATGTTGAGAGAGTGGTGACAAAGCCTTCATTAAGGTAGTGGTAGTGGAGAAAGAGTGTTATTTAATTGGATCTTGATCTTACTTAAGACTTGGGTTCAGAAACTAACCACTTATTTAATAATAAACAGTAGTGTGGAGACACTGATGATGGAGTTTGGATGAGTTGTGTGAATGAATGGTGAGTGGAGAGAAGAATGTAAACCAATGGGGCTTATCCATGAAATTGAGGAAAAGAAGCTAATAGAGAAGCTAGGTGTGGCACAGTGCTTAATAGCTCATACCTGATTGTTGACCTGATTTTAAATCCAGCTCTTCCATTTACTAGCTATATGATCTTGGGCAAGTCCCTTAATCTCTTTAAGTCTTGGTTTCTTTATCTGTAAAATGGCTATGATAAACATAACTACATCCTGGAATTGGTTGAGGATTAGAAGAGATAATACCTAAGGAAGGCTTTTTATCCAGGGCTCACCCAGCAAGGCTAATCACAGATTGGGAAGTCTTTACCTTTGAAGTGAGTGAAGGTGAAAAACTAGTAGAGAATGAGAAGGTGGTTAAGTCAAAGTGGAAAAGAATATGAAATACTTATATGGTTAACCTTGGTAATCTGGCAGTAGTTGACTTGGAAATGCCAGTGAGTTTTTTAGGCCTCAGTCTGTTTATACATACTGTAATAGTTAAGTTAGACTAAATGATCAAGATCCTTCCAATTCTGTTTTCCTGATACCCTACCTAGCCATCTTTGAATTCTGAAGTCCTATAATCTATGTTACAGATTTCAGAATGAAAACTACAGTTCTTTCAGATCCTATTAATTTCTTGATTTAGATTTATTATATGGCAACACACAGTTTTACCTCTATATACATTTAACTTTGTTTTTATATGCTTCCTTAAATACTTTTGCTGTTTTGACCATAAAAGAAAGAGGTAATTTTTCCTTTTTTTTTCTTTTTCTTCTTCTTTTTCTTTTCTTTTCTTTTTTTTTTTTTTTTTTTCTCAGTAACCACCTTGTAAAAAGTCTATTGTTTGCCTTGGCCCTTTTAATCTGCCCATGAGGAATTCAAGCCGAATGATAGGGAGCTGTGAAAATCCAGTTAGTGTGAGCTGTAATCTTTTTTGCTGGCTTTAAATAGTTAGAGTACCATGCAGACACCCTGCAGATAACTGAATCAAAATATACAGTAATCACCTAAACATAGATTCTGTCTTTGCTGTTATGGAGCTATAGTAGAAATCGCTAATAACCATTTACTTTTCAGAAAAATATTTGGTCATGATATCAAATAAAATCAGGGTTAGATATTAAAAGCTATATTTCACAGGTAGACAACCCAGTGTTTGTGAAAAGTATTGATTTCTGTAAATTTGATATTATCCAGTATTTATAATATCCTCTGACTATTACAGACTCAGGAAAACATCTATATAGAAAGAAAATATTTATAATCCTCTAATCTTTCAGTCGTCTTCTACTTTCAGATATCGCTAACAGAAAACAAACTGTTAAGATACTCAGGCTTTTGAACTATAATGAAAGAGAAGAAGGAAGTATGGTCTTTTTTGGTTATAAAAGAAACTGGTTCCATTAATGCAGTTTATTGAATTTAGGTAGCAAAATATTCTCTGATAACTTTGTCAAATGACAGTCTATTTTTCTAGTTCTACACGCCGTTTTTTTGGTTGTTGTTGTTAAAAGATGGATCTCTCCTCCATTAGATTCTGCATCAGAGCGATGAGACACACAGTGTGCAGTACGCCGGTGCTGCCTCCTAATTTCATTAGCTTTCCATTTTCTAATAGTGCTGCTGATAATATTCTGGTGGAGTTTATATAATAAAATAGGCTATTTGTTGAAACGAATATCCTCGTGTTGCCGGCATGATTCATGCTACATTAGGAGTTCATAAGTCATTAGTAATTTTTTATGTTCAGTGTATTGTTCTGAACAGCAAACTTGAACTCCTTTGTTTTGAAAGATTCATAGGGTCTATTCCAGGACAAAGGTTTCATAAAGTAGATGCCTTTCCTATGCTTATCGCTTTGCCTCAGGCAATTTTGTAGAGCTCAACATGCCAGTCCTTCAAAATAGGGAAGCCTACTTTTCATCAGAAATATAGATTCTAAAGACTGTGGTTGTCTGTCTACATTCTCAATACTTAGTTTTTCTGTAAACTTTTTTATTAGATGTAGATTCAAACATATGAAAAAGTAGATGATGGGTATAATAAATCTAATTTATTCATCTTTCACTTCCAACACTTTGCAGTATATGGTCTGTTTTAGAAATGCTGTATACAAATAGTTTTGAAAACCTGTTATTATATTACCTAATGTCTCCATGGAAGTTCTAAAAGCTTCATTGCTATTTCAGTGGACTGAGAAGTTTGGGTATGTGTTTAGATTAATAAGAAATAATATTAAGAGGGACATTCTAAATTTGACATTTTAAGAGCAGTTATAGTATTTTCATTTACATACATTGTACTATGTACATTGTGTAAAACATTCTGACCAACAGATATTTGTGGGGAAATATCCAAGTATTTGCTAACAATGATAACTTTATTTATCGCTCATACCTCTATTTTCTCACTTATAATCATTTTTTCCTCTTCTTTCTAAGCTGCCTACTCCTATGGTCACATCTTAAAAAGTTAACAAGCTTGTCATTATCACCAGCTATAACCCCAGTCAAGTCTTGTTAACATATATTCCTTTCTCTGTCTACCATCTCCCACATTTCCAGGTCATTTACTCTAGTATCCCCTATAAAAATGTTTGACCTTACTGAGACCATCAAACACACCACTGTTCATTATCCTTCATCTACTTTCTGTCTTCACTTCCCTTCTTACCCAAATAAGTTTCATTTTTTCCTATGAAAATGGAAGAAGTGTCCTTGTTTTTATCATTTGCTCTGAATCCAATTACCTCTTCTAATTGTACTCTTTCCAGGGATCAGTTCCTCCTTCTACTGGATAATTCTTACCAGGATTTTACAAAATCAAACTAAAACAAACTAAAACAAAAAGACGTTAACCCTCTACTGACCTCTCATGTCTTACAGCTCTATACCATTTCTCTGCTCAGAATATCAGTTGATTTTATTTATTTTTTTTACTTCATCTCCTATTCACTCTTCAACACATTTGAGTTTCTGTTTTTACCTCTGCACTGAAACAGCTCTTGTCAAGTCAGCTGCTCTTGTCAAGTGACTTCTATTTTGCCAGATCCAGTAGACACCTCTCTTTTATCACCTTACAGGTTTTCTCAGCAGTATTCAGCACAGTTTATTACTCCACCTTTAATCATCTTCTCCCGGGTCCCCTTCTTCCTCCTCCTTGAAATACCTTCCTCTCTTGATCTGCTGTAATTCTATCTCAATGGCCACTCCTTTGCTGGCTCCTGCTTCTTCCAGTGTTGAAGCAGCTCAAGGCTTTTATCTGAGTCCATCATTTTTCAATTTCTACATACTTTCTTCTCAGTCAGGGTTTAATAAACTTTTTCTTTAAAAGAACAGCTAGTCAGTATTTTAGGCTTTGTGGACTAAGAGGCAAAACTGGGTATATTATATAGGCACATATAGAACAAAAGAAAAAAGTACATTTCCACACATTAAAAATTAAGTTCAAAATATAACAATTATTTCACTTTTATTTATTTCCATTCATATCTGAATGGGTTGATGTCTCTACTGATACAGATAAGCCATGATCATCTTCCAGCTGAGGTATATAGCTTCCTAATTGGTGTTCTTACCTTCACTCTTGCCCTTCCTACAAACCATTATCCACACAGCAACCAGAGGGATCTCTTAAAATGTAAGTCATGTTATGCCACTTCTCTGCCTAAAGCCCTTCAGTGACTTCTTACTGAATTCCTTACCTTGGTATCAAAGTCCCAGAGGCTCTTGTACTCCTGCTTATCTCTAACCACTCATTATGCTCTAGCCACACTGTTCTTTCCATCCTCTAGGATCTTTGCAATTGCTGTTGCCTCTGCCTTGAACACTTCCTCCAGGATCTTATTATATGGCTTCTCATTCTCATTATTTAGGTCCTTAGTTCAAGCATAATCTTTTTAAAGAGGCCTTTCCTGCATACCTAATATAAATTAACTGTTTCCCCACCCCATTACTTTATACCTGATTTATATATCCAGAGTGTAATCATCTTGCTAGTACTCCAACCAGAATATAAGCTTCAAAAGGACAGGGTCCTTGTTCACTGCTGTATTCCCAGAGCTTACAAACAGTGCTTGATATTTAAAAGGTGCTGAAATAAGATTTATCCATAAATGAATTAAATGATTAAATACGTTCTTTACATTTAAAGCTCAGGTTTCTTCAGTGGGTTAGCTGTAACTTTCATTTTTTTAATAAAATGTTTTTAATTAAAAATTATTATAGGCATATGTTTTGTAAAAGTTTTTTAAATTTAGAATACATTAAGTGATCAACTCTGCTCCATATTCCCCTCATCTTTTTCCTCAGAATTAGCCACTGTTAACATTTACATGCATGATTTTGTGCTTCTATACTTTCATCTGGGCACTTAAAACAATATACATTATACTACATTAATGAGATTATGCTGGACAGACTTCTGCAAATTGATTTTTATAGTAATGGTAGCTCTTAAGTACTAAAGCCTGATGTTTTCAGTTTTGACATAATGCTATTTCTTTGTTTTAAAGAGTAGGTGGTTAAATTCATATTCTAAAATTAAAGTCTTTCTCATTTCTTCTGTATGTGGTGAATTTTAAAGTTTAGGAGGAAATTATGAAGGTTACTATAGCAATGCTGGTGAGATATAAAGCAAATAATCAGAATTGGAGTCTTTTCCCCCCAGTTTACATTGGAGTACTCTGATTTAAAAATTTGATACTATTTTTCACCCAATTGCCCTTGCATACAAAGGTACCAGTTGTGCTAAGTAAGTGGTAAATGGTACTACTAAATGGTAAATGATCTAGCCTATCCTATGAACCTTTAACTAGTACTTTAAATATAATTATTTCTATAAACAAGCTGTGAAAGCATATGGTCCACTGTATGGCAGGTGATCAAATATTTTAGTATGAGAGAAGAGTATCAAGACTAACTTAGTTTTTATAACTGGAAGACAACAAAAGACATGTTTTCTATCTTGAAGAGAATTTATGAAGTATCCTTTCTAACTTAGTAAAATGTCTTCAAAGACTATGATAATAGAAATGAAGAAACTTTTAATTTTTTTAACCAGATAATTTTCCTATGATGTATTTTTTCCTTTTCTTTGACTTAGAGGAGGAAAACAAAGAATTCCCTAACATTGATGTAGTTGAATCTCTTTCAAATTATGTTTTTAAACCACCAACCTCAGTATTCTTTTTTTCTACCTCTTTACTTCTCCCCCTCACAAAACCAGTCTTTTGTCTCTCTTGATAATGATGCCGAGCTCCCTATGCCTCAGTACAAAAAGAAATTTTATAGATTGTCATGGTAGATACACAGCAACAGAGACCTAGTCCAGCCTGTTTATTTACAGGTGAGTAAACTGAGGCTACCAGACGTTAAATGTTGTATTTTCCCAAGATAGTCAACAAGGTGAGAGTTTGATATGTTAATAGTTACATAGTTGTATAAATAAATCTTAGCTTATTGAAGGTAGTTACATGTCTTATACTTAGAGATTTTTTAGTCTCCCCACTGTGGCTAACTCCAGTATATATTATATATAAATAGATATATTTTAATCAGTAAATATGGGGCATTTTCCCAGGATTTTAAGTTTCTATTAATTGCTGGTGCCCTGTTAAACTTGCTGCCTTAAGTCCACTTCCCCACCTTTCATTGGCTGCCCACAACTAAAGGGTTTGCTTTTCTTATTTAAAAGGAAGATTTGCATCCTTTTTAGCTTAGACACAGACTGTAAAAGGACAGATTAAGGTAAAAGTACCATAGACACGTTAGTGACTTGGGGCTTTCTCACAGATTTAACCACAAGAATTGTGGGGAAAAAATCTTCCAGGGGGACCGAATTGTGTGTAAACCTATGAGAACCCTTAAAACTATTTTTTACATAAACTGAAATTAAACTCTAAAAATAGCACCTAAAAACAATATTAATTCCATTTAAAATAAGGACTACCTGATACCATTGTATCAGTCAGGAACCAGTCAGGAAGGTGAAACCACACTAGTTAATCTTAATAGAGAGAATTTCTTATGGGGAATTGGTTAAATAGGTATGGGATGGTGGTGCAAAAGGGAACACTGAGAAGATAACAAGAGATAGTAATAGCAAGAATCGGGTATCGCTTCTAGGGAAACAAAGAGATTGGGATTGTAAGGATTTAGTATCTTAGTAGGGTTATGGCTAAGACAATAGTTTAGTAACTAGCATACCATTAATTGCCATTTTCATCCTTTTATATTAGAAACTTTTCATTTCTCTTTCCTGAATACAAACTCAGTTACTAAACAGGGACCTCCTTGTATCCCAGTTTTCCCTCCACCCGTGAAATAGATCAGTGGCTTTCAGACTTTTCTTACCGCTTCTTTTCTCCGTCTTCTTCCTTTCCTTCCTATTCTTCCCTTTCTTTCTCCCTTCCTTGCTCCATTTCTTTCCCTTCCTTGTTTGGTTGGGTGAGTGGATGGACTGGGATCCTTTTACTATCCTGCCACATACACAGAGGTAGTTTGAAAACTACTAGTGACTAGTCTATATGATTACACCATAAGAGTCAATAAATTGAAAGGCTGTTTGGAAAACATTAGAGGGAAATGTGAGCTAGCTTTCTGGACTGGGGTCAGAAACTTTTTTTCTGTAAAGGTCCATAGAGTAAACATTTTCAGCTTTGTATGCTTATAGTCTCTGTCAGAACGACTCAGCTCTGCTGTTGTAGTGTGAAAGCAGCCATAGACAATACGTAAGTGAATAGGTATGTCTTTGTTCCAGCTAACTTTATTTACAAAAACAAGCAGTGGGGCCAATTTGCCCAAGGACTGTAGTTTGCCATCTCCTGGCCCAGACTGCCTAAGCCTGTTGTATAGAATAGTGGTCTCCCAGATGGGTGCAAACACTTTTGATTGCACTTTAGCATATGTATATATATTTCCTAGTTTATTTAAGAGTTAGATAGATGTACTACTGTACTAATCTATTACGTCTTCATTTTTAGGAACAGCATACTTTGCATTGTATGAATTTGAAGTAACCTATTTAGCATTTAAGATGTTTTAATTTATAATTGAAACATGGACATTTAAGATGTTTTAATTTATAATTGAAACTATGGATATTCTTGTATTTGAATAGTCTTATACATATATGTATATGTACATACATGTATTTATGTATATATTTTCTTGTATATAAATATATTCTTTATATATATTGCTTATACAGTTGATCCTTGAACAGTGAGGGGGTTAGGGGCACTGACCTTCCATGCAGTCAAAAATCTGCATATAACCTATGGTCAATGCTTCATATACCTGGTTCCTCCATATCCACAGTTCCACATCCACAGATTCAATCAATTGTACATTGTGTAGTGCTGTACTATTTACTAGTGAAAAAATCCAGGTATAAGTGGACCTGTGCAGTTCAAACTTTATGTTGTTGAAGGGTCAACTGTATTTTGTAAATTCCTAGAAGTGAACTTGCTGTGTCAAAGGGTATGGTTTTTTTTTGAAGTCAATGCACATTATCATTTTGCATCCTGGGGCCGTAGTATGGATGCCCCCTCCACCTCCCACCACTAGCAGTGAGTAAGTGCTCACTTTTTATATACCAAAATAATATTACTCTAGCCAAATATTTATTGACTGAATCAATGAAATGATTAGAATTACAACAAGTATAGTATAGTATGATGCTTCTTATTTTGGTGGATGACAAAATTTACTTTGTCATTTCTGAACATAATACCCTTTCCATAGGAAAATTTAATTGATGATATTTCTCGATGATTCAAAAAAGTCATGGATACTGACAGATCTGATGAAAGAATGGCTGAGCAGCCAGGAAGTAAGAAATCCAGTGCTTCAGTGAAGCAGTTTCAGGCCCTCTTATTTTTGCATTGTGTCAGTAACAAGGAATAGACAGGTCTTCAGACATTTGCTGATTGATCGGTTATCCCAAGAGGCTAGTATCACTTTTAGAGCTTTGTTTGTATGAAGTTGTAAACCATTAAGAACTGTATAACTTGAATCTGGATGGCTTTAGCTTCTTCTTTTTTTTTTTTTTTTTTGCGGTACGCAGGCCTCTCACTGTTGTGGCCTCTCCCGTTGCGGAGCATAGGCTCCGGACGCACAGGTTCAGCGCCCATGGCTCACGGGCCTAGCCGCTCTGCGGCATGTGGGATCTTCCCGGACCGGGACACGAACCCGTGTCCCCTGCATCGTCAGGCGGACTCTCAACCACTGTGCCACCAGGGAAGCCCTCTTTAGCTTCTTATATTCTGAAGTTAATGGTGGGGGGCGGGAACCTTCTTTTTATGATACCATATGCCATAATTTTTCCACCATAGTGTCTCAATTGTGGTATTATTATTGATAAAATTCCTGAAAAAATTGAGTTTGGCATATGACCTTAGGAATGGGATGTCTAAAAACACCAGGTGATTATGATTTGTCAAATTATCATCAGATGAAAGCAGTTTAAGACTAAAAATACCCAAACCTACTGGGGTTTTTAAGCTTGTTGTCCTTTCTAATACAGTTTTATAAAGTTCAGATTTCTAAATATAGTAAATAGTGTTTCAGAGCTGTATTATATATATATATTTTAAAGAGTATAAAGATGTATTTTATTTTATTTATTTTTTTATTTTTAATTTTTTTTGCGGTACGTGGGCCTCTCACTGTTGTGGCCTCTCCCGTTGCGGAGCACAGGCTCCGGACGCGCAGGCTCAGCAGCCATGGCTCACGGGCCCAGCCGCTCCGCGGTACGTGGGATCCTCCCGTACCAGGGCACAAACCCGTGTCCCCTGCATTGGCAGGCGGACTCTCAACCACTGCGCCCCCAGGGAAGCCCATAAATATGTATTTTAAAGAGTGTGTACACTCTTTTTTTAAGGGTAACTCTTCCTTGTTTAGCATATGTGAGTTTTTTTCTGTGCTGTCATATTTGAAGGAGGTGAGTTCCTGGGTAGAACTGAAAGTACTGTGTAGGAATTAGTATGCCCAATGAAGATTTCTCTGACGCTTTTTATTTGATACAATTTTAAACTTAAAAGTAAGTTGCAAGAAAAGTAAAAAATGTCACATACCCTTTATCCAGATTCACCAATTGTTTACATTTTGCCCCGTTTGCTGTATCAGATTCTCTCTGAACAAACACACACACACACACAAACACACACACACACACACACACATTTTTTTTTGGAATCATTTGAGAGTAAGTGGCAGGCATCAGTCCCTTTATGCCTAAATATTTTCATGTATATTTAATACGAATTTTTTTTACATACTCACAGTATAGTATCCAAAATCAAAATTTAACACTGATACAATGTTATGATCTAATCAGCAGTCCATATTCCCGATTATGTCATACACCCTCATATTTACACATCATCACCCCTGCCTTCCATCTTCAATTCAGGGTCATATATTGCAGTTAGTTGTCACGTCCCCTTTTATGTGGAACAGTTTCTCAGCTTTTTCCTTCATGACCTTGACACTTTTAAAGCAATATAAGCCAGTTGTTGTATAGAATGTCCCTCAATTTGGGTTTGTTTAATGTTTCCTAATGATTAGATTCAGGTTGTGCATTTAAAAAATTTTTTTGGCCAGAAATACCACAGAAATGATATTGTATCCTCAGCATATCATATCAGGAATCAGAAGATGTTGGTTTGTTCCATTATTTGTGATGTTAACTTTGATTATTTGGCTATTGTCCAATCAAAATTTGACTTGGCAATATAAATAAACAGAACTTGTATAGTGGTACGATTTCTAAGCTCCTCATTCTTGTCTGGATAAATTACTTGGTATATTTTCTCTGTGTATATTACCTTTTCTCCATGGGGAACAAAACCAAACCAAACAAAATGGGCTTATTAGTTTAATATTGTTGAAGAAATTAAGTGAATAAATTAAATAAAATAGATTTGTATCATTCTACTTATATCAGTTTTAGGGAGTTTTATTTCTATTTGATTTTGTTTGAAATTCTTCATAAGTTGTGTATAGACTGTCTAGTTAGATGATATTATAACTTATCTAAAGAGTTACTATGATACAGAATTTTAATTTTTTTTAGTTCTTTTAAGAGTTTTAATACTTTATTCTCATGCAGTGCTGAGCCCTACATATGTTAACCCTCCCCCATTGTTTCTAGCTCTCTTCCATATCAAATCTGGAATACTCCATTATTTGTGTACTCCTCTTAGATAAACTTTAAATTATGAATGAAACATAAATACAAAAGCATGATATTACATAAATACATGGTTTCAAGAAGAACTTTAAGGTGAGAAGGACTGTCACAAGCCCTTTCCCTTGCTTTCAGAGAAACCATTCCTGAAAGATTAGAATGTATTCTTTTAAAGTCCTTGTCATAGGAAAATTTAGGTTCCTTTAGGAACCTATCCAAGTACTTAACAGGCACACTAGAAATGCTTTCTTGTAGTTGACCTAAATCTGCTATCCTATTTCTTCTTTGTCAGTAGTAGAGATGAATAACTGGTTATTAGTCTTTGTATAAAAATGGCTTCAAAATTACTAAGGCCCATATCCTGAATAAATTACTTGCACTTTCTTGTTCTCTAGTCATATGTGCAACTAACCTGTGGCTGTCATGCCACTCTTTAGTTAGAAATCCAGAATTGGATGAGGTCCACAGACCTTTTATTTATTGACCTCAACTTTTATGGTTTTAAATTTACAGCATGCTGCATTTCTTTTAATCAAAGCAAAAAAAGCCAATAATGCATTACTTCTTTTGAGTGGGAATATTATTGTGATATGCTGACAATATTGGAGTTTTTTTTAAATAACAAGTTGGGCTATGAAGTAAGTATGAAAATCAGTAGTTATATATATATATATATATATATATATATATTAAAGTAATTTGTTTATTTTTGGCTGCATTGGGTCTTTGTTGCTGCGCGGGGCTTTCTCTAGTTGCGGCGAGCCGGGGCTACTGTTCGTTGTGGTGCACGAGCTTCTCATTGCAGTGGCTTCTCTTGTTGCGGAGCACAGGCTCTAGGAGCATGGGTTTCAGTAGTTGTGGCACGTGGGCTCAGTAGTTGTGGCTCATGGGCTCTAGAGTGCAGGCTCAGTAGTTGTGGCACACAGGCTTAGTTGCTCTGTGGCATGTGGGATCTTCCCAGACCAGGGGTCGACCCTGTGTCCCCTGCACTGGCAGGCAGATCCCTAACCACTATGGCACCAGGGAAGTCCAATAGTTTTATATGTTATAATTTATAATTTATAAAATTAAGGTTATAATTTAACCTTACGCCTTGCATTTCTCAAGTTATTCAAGGGTCTAGTATTTTATTGTACTTTTAATAAAGAGTCACTAACAATTTTTCAAGCATATCTGAGTGAAAGAACAAAGAAAACTGAAAAATAGTAAAATAATGATTAAAATAGGACCATAGTAGTGAGATTGTTCTTTGCCCATTGGCTAAAATGTGATTTGTTGTTACTTTCTTTCCCTTTTAATGTTTTTGGATTTTAACCCTGATGGTTTACTTCCATATGAAAGAAAATAATTGAGGACAACTGTCTATATGTTTTTGTTTACTGTAGTTTGGCTTTATGCAATTTTACCAGCATATGTTTTACTAAATTCTTAAAATATTTTAGTCTAAAATCTACAGTAGATGTGTATGATTTATGTTTACTTCTGGAAGGTATGCACACATGTTTATGTATATGGTTATGTATATACATAATTATATATAATGTATATACATAAATATGTATAATGTATATATATTGTAAAGACCAGAAATGGATTAGAGAAATAAAATCATAATTGATTCAGATCTTGACATTCAGTTTAAGTACACAAAGGTTAGTACATCTTATCATATCTTGCAAAGTATTCCCAATTCCCATATCTTTTGACAATTGGTTTTCTCTTATCAGTACCATTTTTTCAATGGTATTATCTGAGATATAAGAAAAGCATGTTACTTAAAATCAGATGTTTAAAATGAAGCTGTTGACTCCAAACTTTCTGTTAAAAATATATATGGAAGCCTTGGGTTTCTGTGTCCAAGGATGGTGCTCTGGAGGCATATTTAGAAGTGAATTATGAGTCACATTTAAAGGCCTGTGCAATATCATGAGTTAGTACTCAACTTTAAGAATGAAGTCATGTTTCAGCCTATATCAGGGGAACAAAGCATGCACTTTAGATAATTTTATATGGCTCAGACAGGTTGACAATCACTAAATTAAACTATCATGATACAGCTTGGTTAAATGATCCACTGATAAGTAAGTAGTCAACACTCTACATGAGAAGCTGGGTTCAGTAACTTATGGCTTTTTACAAAAATTAATCTTATGTGGCAAATTTTTGCTGCCAGTGGAGATATTTAAAATGTTTTAGTTGTTCTTGTAGTGGTGCTACATGAAGTTTTGAGCTGTGACCGCAGTTATTAGGAAAAAAGTATACTTGGCTGCTTTAAAGGCAACAACGTTGATTGAGTAGAGTGAGTAATAAAAAGCAGAAACAGAAGTCAGTAGGGAAGATGGTGGCCTTCCCATTTTTTTTTTCCAGCAAAGTGATTATGACCTTAAGAAACACCTGTTGACTCTTGCAAGTGAAGAGGAAAAGATATAAAATCCTTTTCAATATTTCCTTTTCTAATTACTTCCACTGTGACTTTAGCATATTCAGAGTAGAGCCAGTTACTCCCACCAAAGTTTTTTCTTATCAGTGGGTCAAGCCTTCTCTATGTTGTTCTCAAGTTAGCTTAGTTAAACTTACTAGGAAACTGTCATTTTGGTGTCTTCGCAACTACCCTTGATTGTTTTATAGTGACCAGAGTTATTTTGTTAATAATGGATCTGAGGTAATGACCAAGATTTGAGAAATTGACTATTATAAGAGTTAAAAACATTTGGAATCCACAGAATTAGTGAAATAATTCTTGATTATCTAAATTTAATACAAAATCTAGTGTAGTATCGTAGTGAAAAGAAAAAGGTTTCCTATTTTATATTTGAGTATTTTAATTGAATCTTAAAGCATTTAAGTTTCTGCAAAGCATTAATTTTGTCATTCTTTTCATGATAAATGCTATGTGTTTTGAAAAATCAATATTAAAATTTAGCTTCAACGAATTCATGAAGAGAAACATAATGAAATCTTGATATATTATATACAAAAGACAAATCCCTGATCATTTCTTTTTATGCAAATGCATTTGATTTAGACATAATTCCCCAACATCACCATGAATTTCCATCTGTGTAACCCTGATGTTCTTAAGCCTAAGAACAGTCTGCCGTTACCTCATGCTCTGGGCTATATTCACTCTGCATGTATGGAAACTGTGACTATCTTAACACTTTAGATGATGATATGAATAACAATTGTTTGTTGATTTTATTCTCTATCTCCCTGGATAACCTGCTGTCTGCAAAGGCTGAATAAGTGGCAGATAGCTTTTGTCATCCCTTATCCAAGCTGTACACTTGTAAGGAAGAGCAGGGATAATCGCCTCAATCTAATTAGGGGTTAAAAGAGGCCATGACTGTGATGTGGCAGTGAGACACCTTACTGTAGCAATCCTGTTTGCATTAGAAAAATAAGGTTGTCATATTGATTATTCAAATTGGTTTATATTGGCCAAGGCTCAATGGCTTGTATTGCAGCTGAAGCAGTTGAAGATCCCAGCTATTCACAGAAGACCTATGCCATAGCATATATTATATTGTTGCTTGTTTGCTAATTTGGGGTTTTAAGAATGAAGACAGTTTAATCAGGCGATTTAAAGGTTAAACTGACCATCAGAAACTGAAATTTAGCTTCCACCTGTGCAATGATTATGTAAATACCAAATGAGTAAAGATCCAGTGACATTTTAGGTCTCTAAACTGAAGACATTATGTATCAATATAAAAACATTATTTAGAACCAGTTTAGTCTTTTGATGATGCATATTTTGATGATAATTGATATTAGTTAAAAGGATGTAGATTCTAAGACATTTGCCTTGCCTTCTCTCTTCCTGTTTCACTCCCCACTTCTCTTCAACCTATTCTCCTTTTCTTCATTTGAATATTTTGGACTTTGGATATGTTCTTGGAAGAGGAATAGTAATAGTGGCAGATAGAAATGTGTGAAAGTTTCCTGTACAAATCTTTTATCACTGTTTCTCAAATGTCCTAGCCAACTGTTAAGTCCAGCTAAGTTGCTATGCATGGATAGCCTATATTCTGATACACATATCGAATGCCTGTAGACATTCGATGCTTTTTATGAAACCTCCATTATAGAACCAATTTCTAAAATGAGGAGTTAATATAATAGCCCCCTCCAGGGCTTCCCTGGTGGCGCAGTGGTTGAGAGTCCGCCTGCCGATGCAGGGGCCACGGGTTTGTGCCCTGGTCTGGGAAGATCCCACATGCCGCGGAGTGGCTGGGCCCATGAGCCATGGCCGCTGAGCCTGCGCGTCCGGAGCCTGTGCTCCGCAACGGGAGATGCCACAGCAGTGAGAGGCCTGCGTACCGCAAAAAAAAAAAAAAAAAAAAAAAATGAGCCCCCTCCAGCAGTAGTCAGCTGTTTTTCTTTTGCTGTTTGCTTTCCCCTTTTTGAGTTATCACCATGATTCATGGAGTTTTTATTCAACATGTTTCAATCAGTTACAGTTGTTATTTTGTGGCTCAAATGGTAGCCGGTTTGATCATTAGGAAACTCTTCAAATTGGCTCTTGTGTCCTTTATACATGACTCCATTAGTTTTAAAATGATTCTTTACATTCTGTTTCAGTCTCATATTGAACATTTTTTGTCCTAGAACCTGGAATCGTCACTTATCCAAATAACCATGGCTCCTTTTAGTCAGAAATGGTATTTAAAGATCAAAATATGATGTTGGTAGTGTTATTAGGGATGTCATTGCTTTAGTTTGAAAACATACTATGTTTCATTGAATCTAAGATGTGGCCAATTGTAACTTTATGTACTACTAAGAAGGAAAAAAAAGCCCATTGCCTATTAATTTAAGACACCATCTAATGCAAGATGCATCCTCATTACAGATATGTTAACATAGGATACGAAAATGTGCATCTTAGAATCAATGAAATATGATGTACTAAATCATGAGTTCATATTAATATTTTAAAAGAAAATTTAATATTACAGAATTTTTATGTAAGGTTTAGTTTATTCATGTATTTTTTCTCTTTCAGTGAATGTGTTCCTAATAACATTAGCATAATTATTTATTTGCTTTATTGTATGATATGCATGAAATGGTTTTAAAAATAATGTTCTTGAGTGTATACAAAATTAATATAAAAAGTATAAATAGAACTTTATCATCAAATCCAGCAGTAAGTTAAAAAAATAAGCCAGGAGTTAAATGTGGCTTATTCCAGGAATACAAAGATGATTTAATATTGTGAAATTTCTTAGTATAACTAACAATAGTAATAGGTCAGAAGAGTTTAATGATGTCTACCTTTCTCCATTTCATTTATTTTTGATAATATAATTTATAGTTTAAGATCCAGACTATTGTTATTATGTGATTTTTTTTAATATAAGGTAAATTTTTCTTGAGGTGTAATTTTCATACAGTAAAATGTATATATCTTATGTATAGAATTCAGTAAATTGTAGCAGATACATTCACTTGTGTAACCCACACCCCATTCTTTTTTTTTTAAATAAAATTATTTATTTATTGAATTTTTGGCTGCATTGGGTCTTTGTTGCTGCGCATGGACTTTCTCTGGTTGCGGCGACCAGGGGCTACTCTTTGTTGTGGTGTGTGGGCTTCTTATTGCAGTGGCTTCTCTTGTTGAGGAGCACAGGCTCTAGGCTCACAGGTTTCAGTAGTTGTGGCACATGGGCTTTAGTAGTTGCAGTGCGTGGGCTCAGTTTGTGGCACACAGGCTTAGTTGCTCCATGGCACGTGGGACCTTCCCAGACCAGGGATCGAACCTGTGTTCCCTGCATTGGCAGGTGGATTCTTAATCACTGTGCCACCAGGGAAGCCCCCCACATCTCATTCTTTTAAAAAGTTTTCTTGTACTTCTTTGCAGTCCGTCCCTGCCCCCACCCTCTGGAGTCAACCACTGTTCTAATTTCATTTACAATAGATTAGTTCTAGAATGTCATATAAATGGAATCATATAGTATGTACTCTTTTGTATTTGGCTTCTTTTGCTCAGTGTAATGTTTCTGAGATTTATCCACATTGTTCCATGTATTAGCAGTTTGTTCCTTTTATTTCTGACTAGTATTTCATTGTATGAATGTACCACAATTCATTCTGTTGAAGGATGTTTGGGTTGTTTTCACTTTGGAGCTATTATGAATAAAGCTGCCATGGACGTACTTGTATAAATCTTTGTGGAACAAATGTTTTCGGCTCTCTTGTGTAAATACCTAACAGTGAGTTTTTGTCTTTTGAGAATAAAGCAGCTATGAACATTTGTGTGCATATTTCTGAAGGGACATATGTTTTCATTTCTTTTGGGTAAATAGCTAGCAATGGAATAGAAGGATTATGTGATAGGTCTGTGTTTAACTGCTAAATGGTTTTGCACAGTTGTTGTTTTAGTTTACATTTCCATAAACAATGTATGTTCCAGCAAGAAGTTTCAGTTTTTGCATGTCTTTGCCAGTGTCTAATGTTATCAGACCTTTGAATTCCACCTCTTCTAATAGACTTGAAGTGAGTTTTACCTAATGATGACTAGTGATATTGAACACTTTTTTATATGCTTATTTTGCCATTTGTGTATTTTCCCCTGTAAAGTATATGTTCGAGCCTTTTATCCATTTTTCAAAAAAGATTATTCATCCTTTTATTACTGAGTCATTGGAATTTCTTACATATTCTGGTTAAATTCCTTTGTCAGGTATGTGTTGTGAATATTTTCTCCCAGTCTATGGCTTTCCTATTTATTTGTTACTAATGTTTTAAGATAAAAGGTAGTTTTATAATTGAATTCCTATCTGTCAGTTTTTTCTTTATGTTTAGTACTTGTACCTTTTTTCTTACATGTAAAAAGCTAGAATCAGCTTGTCAAGTTCCACAAAAACCCTTGTTGGTACCTTGATTGTATTGCATTGAATCTATCGATATTTTTGGTGGGAATCCATATGTGTAAGATATTATGTTTACTATGGACATAATATACTTCTTCATTTATTTAGGACATAAAAACTTATGAATAAAAAACAATTGTTTTCTTCTATAAAGGTCTTGCAAGTATTTTATTGAATTTATGCCTATCTACCTTATGTATTTATTGTATTTATTCCTAGTATCCTTGTCTTATTTGGGATTTGAATGGGAATTCTGCTAATATTTTCCATTGAGTATAATTTTATTCTGGTTTTGGGTAGATAATATTAACTGTTTAACAAGTTTTCCTTCTATTCCTTGTTGGATAAAAATTTTTAGAAATCATTTAATTACATATTTGATTTTTATCATAAAGTTTTTCTATATCAATTGAAATTATTTTATATTCTTTCTATTTTAATCTAGGAATGTGATGAATAATATTAACTGATTTTTCTGTTATTAATCTGCCCTTGCATTCCTGAGGTGAACTCAACTTACTCAATGTGTTATCTTTTTCTATATATTACTAGATTTGGTTTATCTGTTTATTCGAATTTTTTTCTTTGTTTCTGGATGAGATTTGCCTGTAATTTTTCTTTCTCCAATATTAATATCTAGGTTATACTAGCCTTGTAAAATGTAGTGGGGAAGTCTGGCAGTGGATGTTGATAGTTGGGAAGCTGTGCATGTGGGGACAGTGTGCCTTCCAATCAATTTTGCTATGAACCTGAAACTGCTCTAAAATGAAAGTCTATTAAAAAATCTGATGTTGAATAGTTCATCATTTTTTATTCTCAGGAAAAGTGTGTGTAGGATTGAAATTATATATTCCTTGAATATTTGGTAGAACTAGCCTATAATAAAATTTAGGCCTAGTATTTCCATTGTAAGGGGTTTTAAACTACTTATTCAGGTTTCTTTTGATGGTTATAGGACTATGAAAGCTTTCTATCTCATCTTAAATCTGTTTTTGTAAGATTTCATTCTAGAAATTTGTCAGATAAATTTGTCTGAGCTTACAAATTTCTTCACATGATATTCTCTTATTGACTTTAAACCTACATCATTGGTCTATGCTCCATCCCCCTCTCCCTTTTAAATATTAATTCTGTCTATTGTCCCCTGCTCACTCTTCACTTCCTTTTTATATTCTTTATGAAAGAGAAACAAAAGCATCTCTTACTTCTTTGAAGATGACATTTTGTGCTAGATTATTTAGAACTCATTTTTAGAGGATTTCTTTTCCTGAATTCTCTCCTTCTTTCCCACCCTAACTTTCATTCTGTTTTACATATGTTACGCCACATACTGCATATTTCTTTTGACAGCACTCAAGTCATTGTTTCTTATGGAATATGTAGTTTTAAAGTGAGACAGAAATTACATTTCTTTTGTTATAGAAGTAAGCAGTATATGTTATACAGCATTCTGTTTCTTTTTTAACTTGAGTGGTGTTAGTATCACTACTGATGAGGAATGGGAAATGAATAAGGAAGATTTCTTTCTATTTAGACCTTCCTGAGTATTCTACTTGATAAGAAGAGTTTTAGGTAGAAAGTAAAAATGCTGAAAGAATTACTGCTTTAAGGACAAGACTTCTTGGATTGTGTGTTCTCATCTTATAGATCTAGTTGTAACTGACTTTATTTCTTGGTCAGTATCATTTTACAGAAAGTACCAAATGTGATAATTAAAAGTTTATTAGGCTTTCATTTATCAGAGTTGAACTGGCACATTTAGGCCTATTGGGAAATAAATGATGGAATTTTTCGGATCATAGTGGCTAGGGAGAAAAAATAGGATACTCTGTATCTTAACAGTGTGCAAGACAGCCCATTCAAAAAGAAATTTTGGGGCTTCCCTGGTGGTGCAGTGGTTGAGAGTCCGCCTGCTGATGCAGGGGACACGGGTTCGTGCCCCGGTCTGGGAAGATCCCACATGCCGCAGAGCGGCTGGGCCAGTGAGCCATGTCCGCTGAGCCTGCACGTCCGGAGCCTGTGCTCTGCAACGGGAGAGGCCACAACAGTGAGAGGCCCGCATACCACAAAGAAAAAAGAAAGAAATTTTGCCATCAGAAATGCCAATGATACCTCTTCGAGAAGAATCAAGAGAGTAAATAAACTACTTTTGCCAATATTGCGGAGCTCAGAATGCTGAAAGAGTAATTGAGAGCCAACATGGTATACACTCATAGAACCACCATCACATCAAGATAGTGAATATTTCCATCAGCCACAAATGTTTCTCCTTGCCCCTCTTAGTCCATCTTTCTCTCTACTCCAGCCCTAGGCAACTGTTAGTGTGCTTTCTGTCATTGTAAATTAATTTATATTTTCTAGAATGTTATATAAATGGAATTACACAGTATGTACTCTTTTGTTTCTGGCTTTTTTCTTCTCAGCATTATGATTTTGCGATCATTCATGATGTTGGATGTATCAACAGTCAGTTCCTTTTGAATGATGAGTAGTATTCTCTTATCTAAATCTATCACATTTTGTTTTTATAGTCATCTGTTAATAGATATTTGAGTTGTTTCCTATTTTTGGCTGTTACTACAGCTGTTGTGAGTATTCAGATAAAGTTCTTTAAGTAGACATGTGTTTTCTTTACCTAGAAAGTGAATGACTGGCTTGCTTGGAAGGATTAGATTTAACTTTTTAATAATGTAATTATAATTGCCAAATACTTTTCTTAGAGGGTTGTACCATTTTACATCTACATGACCGGTGTATGAGATCTCAAGTTTTCCAGAGCCTTACCAACAATTGATATTATAGTTCTTTTTATTTTTGCCCATTCTGATGGGTTTGTACATGTATCCTGATATGGATTTAATTTTCATTTTTCTTTTTTTTTTTTTTTTTTTTTTTTTTTTTCTTTTTGCGGTATGTGGGCCTCTCACTGTTGTGGCCCCTCCCGTTGCGGAGCACAGGCTCCGGATGCGCAGGCCCAGCGGCCATGGCTCACGGGCCCAGCCGCTCCGCGGCACATGGGATCCTCCCAGACCGGGGCACGAACCCGCATCCCCTGCATCGGCAGGCAGACTCCCAACCACTGCGCCACCAGGGAGGCCCTAATTTTCATTTTTCTGATGTTAGATAATGTTGAGCATCTTTTCTTTGTTTATTGACCATTTGTATGTCTTCTTTTGTGTAGTGTCTGATCAGTTTTTTTCCTATTAAAAAAAACTTTTTTTGTGATACAATCAACATACAATAAACTTCACAGATTTTAAAGTATGCAATTTGATATTTTTTAATTTTGTGTATTTACCTGTGACACTGTCATTACCATCAAGATAATGAACCTATGCTTCATCACCAGAGGCTTACTCATGCTCCTTTGTAATCCCTTCTTCCCTCTCTACTTGCTCTTCCTCATGCATTTACTGTCACTGTAGATTAGTTCACATTTCCTAGGACTTTATATAAATGTAGTTATACAGTATATATTCTTTTTGTCTGGCTTCTTTCATTCAGCATAATTGTTCTGAGGGTCATCTATGATGTTGCATGTATCATTTTTCTTTATTGCTGAATGGTATTCCATTGTATGTATATGATGCAATTTGTTTTCTCAGTCATCTATTGATAGATATTTAGGTTGTTTCCAGTTTGGGGCTATTATAAAACAAGATGCTATGAAAACTCATGTACAAGTCTATTTATGGACATATACTTTCATTTCTTTTGTCAGTAGAAGGGTTGGATCATATGGTAGGTTTATGCTTAATTTCTAAAGAAATTGCCAAACTGTTTTCCAAAGTGGTTGTACCTTATACAGTCTGCCAACAGTGCGTGAATGTCCCAGTTACTCCACATCCTCATCAAAACTAGCTATGTGTGGTTAGTCTTTCATTTTAGACATTCTGAAAGGTGTGTAGTGGTACCTCATTATGTTTTTAATTTACATTTCCCTGATAACTAATTGTGTTGAAAATTTTTCATGTTCTTATTTGCCACCTGCATGTATTTCTTGGTGAAGTATCTGTTCACATCTTTTGCTCATTTTTTTTGTATTGGGTTGTTTCCTTATTATTAAGCTTGGAGAGTTCTTTGTATATTCAAGATTCAGCTACTCTATTAGATGTATGCTGTAGCTTTTCTTCATTCACTAGGAGTGCCTTTTGAAGGACAGAAGTTTTTAGTTTTGATGAAGTTCAGTTAATTCATTTATTATTTTATAGATCATGCTTTTGGTATTGACTTAAGACATCTTTGCCTAACCAAAGGCCACAAAGGCTTTCTTCTGCTGTCTTCCACAAGTTTTATACATTTAGGTTCTGTGGTCTATTTTGAGATAAAATTTGAGTATAGTATGAGTTATGGATCAACGTTCATTTTTTCTTTTTGCATATTGAAAATTCAGTATTTCCAGCATCATTTTTTTGATGGGACAATCTTTCCTTTATTGAATTGCCTTTGTATTTTTGTAATAAAGTCAGTTGTCCACAAATGCATAAGTATTGTGTTCTGCTGAAATACTTGTCTATCTTGATGCCATACCACACTGTTTTGATTATTGTACCATTATAATACTTAGCATCATGTAGTCACAGCCTTACAATTTTATTCTGTTTTCAAAGGTGTCTTTGCTATCTTAGGTCCTTTGTATTACCATATGAACTTTGTAATCATCCTCTCAATCTCTACAAAGTACCCTGCTTACATTTTGATTGGGATTGCATTGAATCTGTAGATCAATTTGGAGAGAATTAACATCTTAATGATATTGAGTCTTCTGACCCCCTCACAAGATATATTTCTCCATTTATTGAGGTCTCATCAGTGTTTTGTAGCTTACATTTTAGGCGCCTATGATACTTTCTTTTTTCATATTTATCCTGAAGTATTTCTTTTTTTTTTTTTTTTTTGCGGTACGCGGGCCTCTCACTGTTGTGGCCTCTCCCGTTGCGGAGCACAGGCTCCGGACGCGCAGGCTCAGCGGCCATGGCTCACGGGCCCAGCCGCTCCGCGGCATATGGGATCCTCCCAGACCGGGGCACGAACCCGTATCCCCTGCATCGGCAGGCGGACTCTCAACCACTGCGCCACCAGGGAGGCCCCATATTTTTGATAATACTGTAAATGCATAAATATATATTTTTTCAATTTCTGATTGTTTCTAGTATACAGAAATACAGTTGAATTTGGTATATTGATCTTGTATCCTTCCACCTCATTAAACTCATATCATTCTAGTTGCTTTTTTATAGATTCTTCAAGATTTTCTACATAGGTGATCATATCTGCAATAAAGGCAGTTTTGCTCATTTCTAATCAGGATGCTGTTTATTTCTTTTTCTTGCCTGATTGCTCAGGCTAGAGCCTCCATTGCAACCTTGAATAGAAGTGGTAAGATTGACATCCTTGTCTTGTTTCTGATCTTAGTTAGCATTCAGTCTTTTTCACCATTATGTATGATGTTAGCTGGAAGATTTTGGTAAATGCCTTTTGTCAGGTTAAGGAAGTGCCCTTCTAGTCCTAGTTTGCTGAGTTTTTTAGTGATAAATGTTGGATTTTGTCAAGTGCTATTTTTGTGACTACTGAGATTATCATATTTTTTCCTTATCTAATTGTTAATATGGTGAATTACATTGATTGATTTTCAAATATAAAACACTTTTGCATTTATGGTATAAAACTCCACTTGGTCACGATGCATTATCTTTTTTGTATATTGTTGCATTTGATTTGCTAAAATTATGTTTACAACTGTCTTCTGTCTTCTGTCATCTGTCTTCTGTAAGGAATATTGGTCTGCAGTTTTATTTTCTTGTAATTTTCTTTGTATTTGGTCTCAGGATAATGCTGGCATCAGAGAATGAGTTGGGAAGTATTATTTATTTTCCAATTTTCTGGAAGAGTTTGTATAGTATTGGTGTTCTTTCTTAAGTATTTGATAAAATCCAGGAGTGAGACCATTTGGACCTGGATTTTTCTTTGTGGAAAGGCTTTTGACTAAAAATTAAATTTCTTTAGTAGAGAAATTACTAAACAAATTAGAGAAATACTGTTACTCAGTTTATTTCTTCTTGAGTGAGCTTTGGTGGTTTGTCTTTCATGGGGTTAGTTTATTTTACCTAAGTTATTGAATGTATAGACATAAAGCTGTTTGTAATGTTTCTTTTTATCCTTTTAATATCTGTAGAATCTATACGGATGTCACTTCATTTATTCCTGATATTGATAATTTGTGTCTTCTCTCTTTTTTTCTCATCAGTCTGCCTAGAGGTTTATCAGTTTTATTGATTTTCTCAAAGAACCAGATTTAGGTTCATTGCTTTCCTCTATAGTTTTTCTGTTTTCTGTTTCATTGCTTTTCACATCGAATTGTATAATCTCCTTTTTACTGCTTATGTTGGGTTTAATTTGTTGTTGTTGTTGTTTTAGTTTCTTAAGGTATAAACTGAGACCATTGATTTTAGACCTTTTATCTTTTCTCCTATAGGTACTTAGTGCCAAATATCTTCTCCTTCAGTAGCATCCGTAGGTTCTGATATGCTGTGTTTTCATTTTCATTCAGTTCAAATAATTTCTCATTTCATTTTGATTTATTCTTTGGCCAGGGGTTATTTAAAAGTGTGATACTTAGTTTCCAGATATTTGGGGATTTTCTAGACATCTTTTTGTAACTCATTTCTAATTTACTTTCATTGTGTGAAGGAGCATACTTTGATGTAAATCCTTTTAAATTTATTGAGACATTTTATGGCTCAGAATATGTTCTGTTTTAGTGAATGTTTTGAAAAACATTGTGTATTCTGTTTGTTATTTCATGGAGTATTCCGTAAATGTCAATTGGGTCAAGTTGGTTTATAGTGTAGTCACATCTGTTATGTCCCTGCTGATTTTCTTTCCACTTGTTCTATCAAATATTGAGAAGAAAGGAACTGAAATCTTCAACCACATTCTGGATTTGCCTGGATATTTTTGCAATCCAAAAATATTCTTAAAGCTTTGTTCTGGGATGCAGTTAATTGGAGAAAATTTGGTCCTCTTAGGTCTCGCTGTTATGATATGTTAGGGGGGTCTGGAGAAGCACTCAGTCTGGTGTTAACTATTCCCCACAACTGAAGTATGAACTTGTTGAGTATTCTAACCAGTGCTTTGTGCATTATGAGTTTTCCTTGTCTGATTTGTTGGAACAGGCATTCTTTCCCACTTTGTGTGAGCACCAGGCTCTGATATACAATTCTTTGGGATGTGTGTTCCTTCATTACAGGCATGCACTAGTTAGTACTTTGCTGAGTATACAAAGGGAATTCTCAGTAGATTTCCAGAGTTCTGTCTCTGTGCTACTCTCTCCTCTCCTGTACTCTGTCTTATAAACTCTCTAGCTGCTTTAGTCTCCATGGAATCTTAGCTCTCTTGACTCTTTAAATTGGGTCATTTGCCAGGCTCTACCTGGGTTCTATCTGTAGTAGTAATTTTCTTTTTCCCTGTAGTAATCCTTGTTTCTCTGAAGTTTCTCTTGTCGAATATTGATGTATTTATCCTAGCTTTTTTATTATTATGGACTGCATAGTCCATCTTTTTTCTGCCTTCTCTGTTCAGTCTTTGCTCTTTATATTTAATTTGAGGCTCTTCTTGACAGCCTTATGTTTAGGGCTTTTTTTTTTAAATTCAGTTTTGACTGTGCCTTTTAATTGGATTGTTTAGTTTTTTATTGTTTAGATTTTTATCTAGTGTAATTATTGATATAGTTGTGTATATATATCTCTTACTTTGCTTAGATTAGCTTCAACTATCACATACATTTTTTCTTTCTTCTTTCCTGTTACTAAAATAATTTTTAGTATTTCATTTAAACTTCTTTGTTTTTCAAGCTATATCTCCTTGTATTATTTTTTGTTGTTACACCGTAGATTACATCTTTAACTTATCCCATTAAAGTGCATCTTTAATTCATTCCATTCTAGTTCAACTTTTCCCATTTTACTTATCCCAAGGAATAGTGTCTTTATTTCACCTTCAATTTTGAAAGAGTTTTTCTTGATATACAATTCTTGATTGACAATTTTTTCTTTCATCACTTCAAATGCTGTTCTGGGTTTCATAGTTTCAGATGTAAAGTTAGCTGTAATCTTATAATTGTTCCTTTATGTAAAGTATTTTTGTTCTCTGGACTTTTTCCTGTTTTCTCTTTATCTTTGACTTTTAGCTGTTTTACTGTCATGTGTGTAAGAATGGTTTTCTTTATGTTTATCCCACTTGTTCAGTGAACTTTTTGCCTATGTAATTTTTTTTTCTCTTTCTTTCACAGCTGTATTGTCAAGAAGTGAATAAACTTACTGACTTAAAAATGTGGTCTGTAGGCAAAGAGAACATAGCTACTGGTGCAGAAGTGCACATTTAAGGAAAAATTTTACCTTTTTTTAAAATTGAAGTATAGTTGATTTATAATGTGCTAGTTTCAGGTATACAGCAAAGTGATTCATATATATATATGAATATAACCACTCTGGAGATATATATATATATATTTCCCCCCAACTCTTTTCCCTTGTGGGGGAACTTATTTCTTAAAATGTTCTGTTTGTTCATATCTTCCCTTCCTCTTGGTATTCCACTTACACATATGTTGGACTGCTTGCTGTTGTTCCATAGATCTCTTGAGGTCCTGTTCATTATCCTTTTTTTTTTCCTTCTTTTTGTACTCCAGATTGGGTAACATATTGATCTATCTTTAAAGTTCACTGATTTTTGTTTTGCTCTTTTCTATCTTATATATATATATTTTTAAATATATTTTTGTCTGTGTTGGGTCTTCATTGCTGTGTGTGGGCTTTCTCTAGTTGCAGCGAGCAGGGGCTACTGTTTGTTGCATTGCGTGAGCTTCTCATTGTGGTGGCTTTCTTTGTTATGGAGCATGGGCTCTAGGTGCGCAGGCACGCAGGCTCAGTAGTTGTGGCACACGGGCTTAGCTGCTCTGCGGCATGTGGGATCTTCCCGGACCAGGGCTTGAACCCTTGTCCCTTGCATTGGCAGGTGGATTCTTAACCCCTGCACCAACCCAGAAGTCCCTTTTATATCTTATCTTGACCTCATTTAGTGAATTTTAATTTCACTATTTCTTATAGCTTTTGAATATCCTTTTCAAAAAAAATAGTTTCTATACTGCTGATGAGATTTCCTATCTGTTCATTCATTGACACTATTTTTTCCTTCAATATTTGAACAATTTGTAATAGCTGCCAAGAAATCCCTGTATGCTGAAATTATCAGTAATGTCTAATTGACTCATAGTTTATGTTCACTTTATTATTATTGTTACTTTTTTTGCGGTACATGGGCCTCTCTCTCACTGTTGTGGCCTCTTCTGTTGTGGAGCACAGGCCCTGGACGCGCAGGCTCAGCAGCCATGGCTCACGGGCCTAGCCAATCCATGGCACGTGGGATCCTCCCAGACCAGGGCACGAACTCGTGTCCCGTGCATCGGCAGGCGGACTCTCAACCACTGCACCACCAGGGGAGCCCTATGTTCACTTTTGTTGTATATGATTCACGATTACTTAATTGTTTATTTGCATGTCTAGTTATTTTTACTTAAAAATTGAACATTTTAGCCACTCTGGATTCAGTTGTGCTCTTTTGGGGATTATTGTCTTATTTTGTATTGTTTTGTTTTTGCACGTTTCTCATTTGAAACTGCAAAATTTCCCTCCATGTGTCTCAGCAGTATCCAATATTCCTATATTGTTATGGTTTCCCACTGCTGCTTTGTCAGTCTGGTTCTTGAGGTGGTTGGGGTAGTCTATTCTGTCCTTTGGTTGTCAGCCAAGGATTTAGGTTGAGATAGAGCTCATCTTGTCTGCTTTTCTTCTGTGGATGATTCCCTAATTTTCAGCTACTCTACTGACTTTACAATTTATGCTTAGATGCTTCAAGTACATTCTACTTCAGTTTTCTGCCACCAGAGATGTTCATTGGCTTAATGGGTTCTGGCTGCTGTAACAAAATACCACAGATTGAGTGACTTAAACAATAAACATTTATTTCTCACAGTTCTGGAGACTGAAAGTATGAGATCAAAGTGCCAGCATGGTCGATATCTGGTGGATGAGGACCCTTTTCTTGGTTTGCAGATGGCTGCCTTCTTCCTGTATCCTCACATGGTGAGGGAAGGCTCTGGTCTCTTTCCCACCTTATAAGGGCAATAATTCAATCATGGAGGATCTACCCTCATGACCTCAACTAAACCTAATCACCACCGAAAGGCTCTACCTCCAAATACAATCACATTGGAGATAAGGGTTTCAACATATGAGTTTTTGGGGGCCGCACTCAGTCCACAGCACACATGTTTGGGGGATGCATTCAATTACAAAAAGCATCCAGTACATTTCTCTCTAATCTCTATATAATGTTTTACTGGATTCCCAGAAAATTTCCCCAACTCTGTGTAGTTTAGCTGTCAGTCAGGGATTTGGACAGAATTTATATTCAGACTTGGGTCATACTCCTGTGATTCTCTTGCTGCCAGCATTTCCCCCTTTAAATTTCCTGTGCTCTTTTAGCCCTAAACTCTGAGCCTGGCACCTTGAGCTACAAGGTGGTGGTTTTCTGCCATTAAGTTTCTGCAGCCACAGCTATGATGGACAGGAGTGCCCTCATACCAGAAAGCCACAGAATGGTGATTATTTTCATTTCCAGGTGCAATTTTTGAGATTAAACTATTCTTGGTGGTTTTTTTCGATGTTGTCCAGTATCTTTGAATAAATTTCTTTTACTACGTTTTACAGTTTTTATCTATTGGAAGTTTTGTTCCACCATTTATTTCTTCAGTTTCATTAGAGTTACTCTTAATTTTTTACAAATATCTGTTTTGGATTATAATTGCTTTACAATGTTGTGTTAGTTTCTGCTGTACAGCAAAGTGAATCACCTATATGTATACCTATAACCCCTCCCTCATGAGCCTCCCTCCCACCCTCCTCAGGTAATCTTAATTTTAATCTTAAAATTGCATTGTAACAAAACCTTTAAAATAAAGATAGTGACATGAGAGAATTTTTACACTAAAACTTTAATTTGTGTATTATTACTGATAGTTTAAAAATGCATAGAACTCTTCAAAGAACATTTTATTAATCACAGTAGATTTTCCCTTTTGTTTTAAAAATTGAAAATATAATCTCTGAGGTATTTACCTTTCATTCAAAGTAATGAGTCAATAGCTTTGGAAATGATGGGATCAAAATTTTGGCTGAAGATTATTTTATGTTTCCATCTTCAACAGGCTTTTATTTGGTAAATGTTTCAGTCATTTTTATGTAGAGATTTCTGTGCTGATGTGAGTGTATATAAATTTAGAAAGATTATAGTAAAAGTTTTACTCCCTGGGGTATTGGGGAATTAATTTTTCTGGTTAGTTTTTTTTTTTATTGCAGAGATTTCACTCTTTTAAAGTAGAAATTTTTCTCTTTGTTTTTCCTGAATATGAAAATATATGTGTTCATTATAAAATAATATCAGAATTATTGAGCAGAGTAAGAAAAGGCAATAAAAGTTACCCATAACACCTCTCACGAAGAAGGCTTGTTTACATTTTAGTAATATCATAGTCTTTTTCTCAATGTTTGTGTTTTTACAAAATTGACCTCGTACTGTATATATATATATATATATATATATTTTTTTTTTTTTAATAAATTTATTTATTTATTTATTTTTGGCTGTGTTGGGTCTTCGTTTCTGTGCAAGGGCTTTCTCTAGTTGTGGCAAGCGGGGGCCATTCTTTTTTTTTTTTTCAGTACGCGGGCCTCTCACTGTTGTGGCCTCTCCCGTTGCGGAGCAGAGGCTCTGGACACGCAGGCTCCGGATGCGCAGTCTCAGCAGCGATGGTTCACAGGCCCAGCCGCTCCACGGCATGTGGGATCTTCCCAGACCGGAGCACGAACCTGTGTCCCCTGAGTCGGCAGGCGGACTCTCAACCACTGCGCCACCAGGGAAGTGGGGGGGCCATTCTTCATCGTGGTGTGCGGGCCTCTCACTGTCGCGGCCTCTCTTCTTGTGGAGCCCAGGCTCCAGACGTGCAGGCTCAGTAGTTGTGGCTCACGGGCCCATTTGCTCTGCAGCATGTGGGATCTTCCCAGACCAGGCTCGAACCCGTATCCCCTGCATTGGCAGGCAGATTCTCAACCACTGTGCCATCAGGGAAGCCCTGTATATATTTTTAATGTCTCTTTTTAAAGAGTACATTATGAGCATTTTTCTAAAATGTTACTTTTAATGACTGTAAAAGATATCATTCCCTCATATGAATCTACAGTATTTTCCCCTTTCTCTAGTCCTCAGTGTTCAGTCTTTAGCATTATTGAGTCTTCACCTCTGACTTAACCAGTATCCCATTATGTCAGCAACATCATGGTACAAAATTATTTTATATTTGTTTATTTTCTTAAGATTTCCAGGAGTAGATTGATAGGGCTAAGAGTACATATTCCTTAATTGCATCCTGTAAAGGTTGTGGTAATTTATACACCCAAAAGCACTGTATATGACGTTCATTTCCCCCAGCCAACATCTAAAAGAGTATAATTTTAAAAAAAGTTTTGCAACTCCAGTAGGCACCCTTGCAAAGAGATATTTTATTAGGTTGATATTTATTTCTTAAATATTATTAGGGTTGAACATCTTTTATAAAGTAATTGATCATTTATATTTTATTGATGAATTGCCAGTTAATTTCTGTTGTTTATTAATTTTTGTGTTCATATTTTTAATGTTACTTTGATTTTTTTAGGAGCTCTTTATGAATTATGGATAATAATTTCAGATATGTTTAAAACATTCAAATGTTCCCAAATAATATTTAGAAAATGATTTCATTAGTTTATCTTATTATAATTGTGATAAATTAATATAATTAATATTTGTTTAACATGCATGATAAATAAGAATCATCTTG
The DNA here is from genome assembly GCF_025265405.1 of Mesoplodon densirostris. NCBI lineage: Eukaryota > Metazoa > Chordata > Mammalia > Artiodactyla > Ziphiidae > Mesoplodon > Mesoplodon densirostris. The sequence goes on from NC_082665.1 coordinate 82,905,025, forward strand.
AGTAAAGTTTCATCATATTCTCAAAATTTGAAGCATTTTAAATATCTCATTTCTGCATGCTAATTAAGTTTCTCTCCTCTCTATCTTATTCATTTGATAATGAAGTTTATTTTCCCCAATTACCATGCTTTCTAGCATTTTCAGTAAAGAGATTTCTTGTTTTACTCACTTTTAAGGAGTTACCTACCTGAAATACCTTATTTATTTCTTTTGATACTTTGAAGAAATAAGAATACATATCTTGACATTTAAAGTATTTTATGAAGAACTTCTTTTAAGTAAAGAAATTAAAAGGGAATTATTTTCGAATGTCAGTTCATTGCAGTTATTCAGAAATTCAAATAAATTCTTTTGCCAGCATGAAAAAGTTGTCTATATTGTATGGTAACAATAATTTGAATGTTTATCCATTTTTATCCTTTTGAGATAGGTAAAGTTTACCTGTGTTAGAAACATGTTTTCTGGAATAGGTGTTCATTATTATAAAGATTGTAGGACTCTGGGTATCCTATTTCAAAAACAAAAGTTCTCTTTGCAAATAGGTATTCCTGCAATTTAAAAACTGTATTTGTGTAAACAGAGGATTTCATTGTCAGTTGTCAGTGAAAGTAAAGGGCCACCGCATACATAATTCAGGACACCAGGTTGCTTGTTTGAGCCTGTTTATGACTCTCCATAAGGCTTTTGTTCTAGGATTGTGGTGTTCCTCAAACACTCTTCATCATTGTTCCAGTGGTTGATGTATAGGAGATGCCTCATACTCCCTGCTGCCTTTGCTGCTGTGTTTGCTTAGAGCTAACCCCAGGGATCTAATGAGGGAAAGAGCTGCAGCAGGGCAGCTTGAAGCTGAAGGATCAAACACTTCTACCTCCTGAGTTAACAACAATCCTGGAACCCAAAAAAAGGATAGGGTAGCCCAATGATAGGGTGACCCTAGTGTCCTCACTCTGTATGGGGACTGACTCACAATGGTAGACTCTAAGAAGAGTTGAGCTCTGCAGATAGCCTTGTGTCTGACGATTTCTTTAGGAATTTCTAGTGTTGTCACCAATTGGTTTTAAATTACACATTGTAGTCATGCATTTCAGTCATAAATTTATTGAACATACCACAATACTCACTATTGACTTGGTGTATTTAATATGTCTGTTACCAGGGTTTTAAATCTGGAATAATAAAATGTGCTCAATATTATAGACATTTTAGAATACCATGTAAGCTTTTTCTTTGTACTGTGAATTTAACACAAGCCATTTATGGTTTAAATGTACTATTTTTCTTATATAACTTAAATTTTATTAAGAACTTTAAAAAATATACAAATTCATGAGAATTTTTTCATAATGACAAATTTTAGTTTAGATATTATTTTAAAATTTAAATATTAATGGCCAGGTCTATCTGATAATGTAAAAGTTTCTAACTTACTTTCCCATAAATCTTTTACTGTTATTTTTTCTTATATAAGGACAGGGATAGTTTTCTCCTTTTTGGTGCAAACCAACAGGTCAGATCTGAGTTTGGAAGAATTGATGAACTTGTGCTGCTGTAGAAAGGTGCCTAGTTAGAAGACTTCTCACTTAGTATAAAAGGATTATCCTTATGTATTGTCTGAATTCATGAAGTCATCTGAATTTTTAAATTTAAGTGTGTAGTCTTTGCAGTCATAAACGTGAGTGTTCTAACTTCTTAAACCCTTTGGATACAATATAAATGAAATTTTTTTAAAGTAATGATTTTAGAAGGACTGTAAACATTTGTAAACATTTGAATTTTAAAAATCCAAGTTTACCCCTGATAATTAGGGATTATGAAAGGATTAAAAGTCTTGGCTGGAGATTGTGATTTACATAGAAATATATAGCAATACTATTTCCTGAATTGAGGGGGTGGGTGGAGAAAGATTAATTGTTGTTTTTGCTAAATAGACCTGAATAATAAGATGTAATTCATACTCAGATGGTCCTTGTAAATTTACACTTTGACTTTGGATGAAATTGATAGATATAAGGTAGCATAAGCAACCAGGGAAGAGATTTTAATGTCCTTTTACTCTCATAGACTGTAGTGTGAAGATGACCTAATTGTCTATTAGTATGTAGTAGGTACTTAAATCCTTGTACTTTGTATTTTTCTTTAATTGAAATCAAAATACATTTTTTATGCAGTTTCCATATCTTTTCACAAACGCTTTACAAGTACCTTTACTACATTTGTTAGTAAATAAGTTAAACCATGAAATAGTAAAAAATTTTATAATGCCTTTTGATAAATACATTAATAAGGATATAGTTAGTTAAAACTCATTTTCATTGAACTAGGAATGATCTGGAAAGGTTTTTGTTTTGTTTTTTAATTATCCTTTTTAGGCATGCATGTCACTGGAAGTAAAATAGGAGGAACTATGAAATTTTAAGCACCCGCATTTTATCCAAAATATAGGTGAGTAATCCAGGAAAGTCATGTGAGTTACCATGAGAGAGAGAGAAGATTGGTTAGTATTAGTCTTTTGTGTAGAATAGCATTATATTTGCCTAGCATCATTTTAATAGAGAATTTTTATTTAGTGTGCATTGATAATTTAGAAGATGAAACTGGTTTTGCACTTTTCTCATATGCCAGTTTTTTTTGTTTAAGGGATTAAGGGCATAAAGGAATAGAGGAAGTGAATGGACACTGATGTTTCAAAATATCTCATTTTGCCTAAAAGCAAGTACCGACAGATAAATGCCCATAAAGGGATTTCTTTCTTAAGCCCCGTGGATTTTTCCCCCCCGCACAACTTTTTGTGTGAGTTAGAAATGAAAACCATTCATCTAGTGCCCCAAAGAACGGCCTTATTGAATGGAATAACAGTGTAATGTACCATTGAAGGCAGGATTGAAAGTGATTATCTTGTTAACTCTTGACAGTTACCGCCAGCTTGAAATGGAACCGGCAGGCTTGATTTGCAAATGAATTAGAGCTTTTTCATTTTGTGCCAGGATCATCTTTTTATATTCTGATATGACAGATGCCATGTTCCAGGCTTTTGTTTTTCTTCGGGTTTATACTTGCAAATAAAAAACAAAAGATTATGATAGTCATTTTATTTGCATCTTTTCTCTTGGAGTTTATTCTTTGTGTAGAAGTTTTTAATCTTATATTTTTCAAGAATTTGTTTGACTACTGTTGTTTTTATTAGATTTAAATTTGATTAATTTAAGTATGGTAGTAATTGGGTGAAACAGAAGCATTTATTGGCTTTTAAGGAGTAGAAAATTATTCACAAACAGAATATTGTGGTTAGTAAAAACGGAAACTTTTGGCTAAATTTAATAGAATTAACTTTTTTCCTTGGTAACTATTTTGATGTAACCTCAAACTTGTTGAGAAGTTTCAATAGTGCAGGAAACTCCCATGTACTCTTTACCCAAATTCACCAGTTGTTTACTATTTGCACCCCCTTTATCAGCCCTTCCTCCCTCCTCTGCCTTCCTCCTCTCTCTACACACATCTTTATAAATGTATATGTTTTGAACCAAAGGAGAATATATTGGAAATATTTTTCCCCATAAATACCTTCCCCATACATATAACATAGATATTCTCTCACATAACCATCAGTAATAGCTTGTGAGAACTCAGAGTAAAAAAAACCACAAAACTATATTTTTTTGTGTTTTTTCATCTTCTTATATTGGGAAGAGGTCAGTGTGAGGGTTTTGTTTTTCTTTAAATCCACAAAGTTATAATGCTTCTGTTTATATTCTTTAATCATCTTAAATAAATATGGTGATTTTAGTGCATTTGTTATATATAACTTATTAAACTAGAACCTTGTTTTTCTTCTCCACATAGTTTTTATTATTGGAGGATTATTATACTTAAAACATGTATGTTCCATTTAATATAAATGTAGTAGTAAACATAACCCCCCCCCATCGAGGTAGTATGCATTTTCCATCCAGAAAGGCCTTTATTTACATACACACACACACACACTCATTTTCTTATGGAGTTTAAGTTTTATTTATTTATTTATTTATTTACTTACTTACTTACTTACTTATGTACGTACTTACTTACTTACTTACTTACTTACCTCCCTCTCCCGTTGTGGAGCACAGGTTCCAGACGTGCAGGCTCAGCGGCCATGGCTCACGGGCCCAGCTGCTCCACGGCATGTGGGATCTTCCCGGACTGGGGCATGAACCCATGTCCCCTGAATCGGCAGGCGGACTCTCAACCACTGCACCACCAGGAAAGCCCTAAGTTAAATATCTAAATTTTTGCTTAAGGATTCAAAGTTTAAAGTTCTGTAACTTTTTATTTTTCTTTGCAAACAGTTATATTTTGCTCTGCTGCACATATCTTAATAAAATATGGATTTTAAGAATAAATTATTCCTGATTTTACACTGTTGGCTTTCCAAAATGAACATTGGCACTGAGGCCTATTTCATAAAATGGGAACTCCAGGCATTCGTAACATCACCTGTGAAGCCTTATCTCACCCTGGGCTTTTATTTGTTAGTAGATTTTTAATCAGTTTCAATTTCAGTGCTTGTGATTGGTCTGCTTATATTTTCTGTTTCTTACTAGTTCAGTCTCAGAAAGTTGTGCTTTTCTAAGAATGTGTCCATTTCTTCCAGGTTATCTATTTTATTAGCATACACTTGCTTATAGTAATCTCTCATGATCCTTTGTGTTTCTGCAGTGTCTGTTGTTACTCCTTTTTCATTTGTAATTCTATTGATATGAGTGTTTTCACTTTTTTTCTTGATGAGTCTGGCTAATGGTTTACTAATTTTGTTTATCTTCTCGAAGAACCAGCTTTTAGTTTTATTGATCTTTGGTATCCTTTCCTTCATTTCTTTTTCATTTCTTTCGGATCTGATCTTTATGGTTTCTTTCTTTCTGCTAACTTTGGTGTTTTTTTGTTCTTTGTTCTCTATTTGCTTTAAGTATAAGGTTAGGTTGTTTATATGAGATTTTTCTTATTTCTTGAGGTAGGATTGTATTGCTATAAACTTCCCTCTTAGAACTGCTTTTATTGCATCCCGTAGGTTTGGGGTTGTAATGTTTTCATTGTCATTTGTTTCTCAGTATTTTTTGATTTCCTCTTTGTTTTCTTCAGTGATCTCTTGGTTATTTAGTAGCATATTGTTTAGCCTCCATGTGTTTGTATTTTTTTACAGATTTTTTCCTATAATTGATATCTAGCGTTCTGGTTGGAAATGATAGTTGATACGATTTCAATTTTTTATAATTTACCAAGGCTTGAGTTGTGACCCAAGATATGATCTATTCTGGGGAATGTTCCATGAGCACTTGAGAAGAAAGTGTATTCTGTTGGTTTTGGATGGAATGTCCTATAAATATCAATTAAGTCCATCTTGTTTACTGTGTCATTTAAAGCTTGTGTTTCCTTATTTATTTTCATTCTGGATGATCTGTCCATTGGTGAAAGTGGGGTGTTAAAATTCCGTACTATGATTGTGTTGCTGTCAATTTCCTCTATTATGGCTGTTAGCATTTGCCGTATGTATTGAGGTGCTCCTATGTTGGGTGCATAAATATTTACTATTGTTATATCTTCTTCTTGGATCGATCCCTTGATCATTATGTAGTGTCCTTCTTTGTCTGTTGTAATAGTCTTTATTTTAAAGTCTATTTTGTCTGATATGAGAATTGCTACTCCAGCTTTCTTTTACTTTCCATTTGCATGGAATATAGTTTTCCATCCCCTCACTTTCAGTCTGTATGTGTCTCTAGGTCTGAAGTGGGTCTCTTGTAGACAGCATATGTATGGGTCTTGTTTTCATATCCATTCAACCAGTCTATCTCTTTTGGTTGAAGCATTTAATCGCTTTACATTTAAGGTAATTATCGATATATATGTTCCTATTACCAGTTTCCTAAGTGTTTTGAGGTGGTTATTGTAGGTCTTTTCCTTCTCTGTGTTTCTTGCCTAGAGACGTTCCTTTAGCATTTGTTTTAAAGCTGGTTTGGTGGTGCTAAATTCTCTTCGCTTTTGCTTGTCTGTAAAGGTTTTGTTTTTCTTTTTTTTTTTTTTAGCTTTGTAGTATAGTCTGAAGTCAGGGACTCTGATTTCTCCTGCTCCGTTTTCTTCCATCAGGAGTGCTTTTGCTCTTCGGGGTCTTTTGTGTCTCCATACAAGTTTTAAGATTTTTTATTTTAGTTCCGTAAAAAATGCCATTGGTTGTTTGAATAGGGATTGCATTGAATCTGTAGATTGCTTTGGGTAATATAGTCATTTTCACAATATTGATTCTTCTAATCCAAGAACATGGTGTATTTCTCCATCTGTTGGTATCACCTTTAATTTCTTTCATCAGTTTCTTATACTTTTCTGCATATAGGTCTTTTGTCTACCTGGGTAGGTTTATTCCTAGGTATTTTATTCTTTTTGTTGCAATGGTAAATGAGAGTGTTTCCTTAATTTCTCTTTCAGATATTTCATCATTACTGTACAGGAATGCAAGAGATTTCTGTGCATTCATTTTGATTCCTGCAACCTTACCAGATTCATTGATTAGCTCTAGTAGTTTTCTCGTGGCATCTTTAGGATTCTCTATGTATAGTATCATGTCATCTGCAAACAGTGACAGTTTTACTTCTTATTTTCCAATTTGTATTTCTTTTATTTCTTTCTCTTCTCTGATTGCCGAGACTAGGACTTCCAAAACTCTGTTGAATAATAGCAGTGAGAGTGGATATCCTTGTCTTGTTCCTGATCTTAGAGGAAATGCTTTCAGTTTTTCACCATTGAGAATGATGTTTGCTGTGGGTTTGTCATATATGGCCTTTATTATGTTGAGGTAGGTTCCCTCTATGCCCACTTTCTGGAGAGTTTTTATCATAAATGGGTGTTGAATTTTGTCAAAAGCTTTTTCTGCATCTATTCAGATGATCATATGGTTTTTATTCTTCAGTTTGTTAATATGGTGTATCACATTTGTTGATTTGCATATATTGAAGAATCCTTGCATCCCTGGGTTAAATCCCACTTGATCATGGTGTATGATCCTTTTAATGTGTTGTTGGATTCTGTTTGCTGGTATTTTGTTGAGGATTTTTGCATCTATATTCATCAGTGATACTGGTCTGTAATTTTCTCTTGTTGTAGTATCTTTGTCTGGTTTTGGTATCAGGGTGATGGTGGCCTCATAGAATGAGTTTGGGAGTGTTCCTTCCTCTGCAATTTTTGGGAAGAGTTTGAGAAGGATGTGTGTTAGGTCTTCTCTAAATGTTTGATAGAATTCACCTGTGAAGCCATCTGGTCCTGGACTTTTGTTTGTTGGCAGATTTTTAATCACAGTTTCAATTTCATTACTTGTGAATGCTCTGTTCATATTTTCTATGAACAGAGTGCAGTCTTGCAAGGTTATACCCTTCTAAGAATTTGTCCATTTCTTCCAGGTTATCCATTTTATTGGCAGAGATTTGCTTGTAGTCGCTTAGGATGCTTTGTATTTCTGCGGTGTCTGTTGTAACTTCTTCTTTTTCATTTCTAATTTTATTGATTTGAGTCCTCTCCCCCTTTTTCTTGATGAGTCTGGCTAATGGTTTATCAATTTTGTTTATCTTCTCGAAGAACCAGCTTTTAGTTTTATTGATCTTTGCTATTGTTTTCTTTGTTTCTATTTCATTTATTTCTGCTCTGATCTTTATGATTTCTTTCCTTCTACAAACCTTGGGTTTTGTTTGTTTTTCTTTCTCTAGTTCCTTTAGGTGTAAGGTTACATTGTTTATTTGAGAATTTTCTTGTTTCTTGAGGTAGGCTTTTATTGCTATAAACTTCCCTCTTAGAACTGCTTTGCTGCATCCTGTAGGTTTTGGATCATTGTGTTTTCATTGTCATTTGTCTCTAGGAAATTTTTGATTTTCTCTTTGATTTCTTCAGTGATCTCTTGGTTATTTAGTAACGTAGTGTTTAGCCTCCACGTGTTTGTGTTTTTTATTTTTTTCCCCCTGTAATTCATTTCTAATCTCATAGTGTTGTGGTCTGAAAAGATGCTTGATCTGATTTCAATTTTCTTAAATGTACTGAGGCTTGATTTGTCACCCAAGATGTGACCTATCCTGGAGAATGTTCTGTGTGCACTTGAGAAGAAAGTGTAATCTGGTGTTTTTGGATGGAATGTCCTATAAATATCAATTAAATCTATCTGGTCTATTGTGTCATTTAAAGCTTCTGTTTCCTTATTTATTTTCATTTTGGATGATCTGTCCATTGGTGTAAGTAAGGTGTTAAAGTCCCCCACTATTATTGTGTTACCTTCGATTTCCTCTTTTAGAGCTGTTAGCAGTTGCCTTATGTATTGAGTTGCTCCTATGTTGGGTGCATATATATTTATAATTGTTATATCTTCTTCTTGGATTGATCCCTTGATCATTATGTAGTGTCCTTCCTTGTCTCTTGTAACATTCTTTATTTTAAAGTCCATTTTATCTGATATGAGTGTTGCTACTCCAGCTTTCTTTTGCTTTCCATTGGCATGGAATATCTTTTTTCCATCCCCTCACTTTCAGTCTGTATGTGTCCCTAGGTCTGAAGTGGGTCTCTTGTAGATAGCATATATATGGGTCTTGTTTTTTTATCCATTCAGCAAGCCTGTGTCTTTTGGTTGGAGCATTTAATCCATTCACATTTAAGGTTATTATGTGTATGTATGTTCCTATTAACCATTTTCTTAATTGTTATGGGTTTGTTTTTGTAGGCCTTTTCTACTTTTCTGTTTCTCACTTAGAGAAGCTCCTTTAGCTTTGTTGTAGAGCTGGTTTGGTGGTGCTGAATTCTCTTAGCTTTTGCTTGTCTGTAAACCTTTTGACTTCTCTGTCGAATCTGAAAGAGATACTTGCTGGGTAGAGAAATCTTTGTTGTAGGTTCTTCCCTTTCATCGCTTTAAGTATATCGTGCCACTCCCTTCTGGCTTGTTCTGCTGAGAAATCAGCTGTTAAGCTTATGGGAGTTCTCTTGTATGTTATTTTTCATTTTTCCCTTGCTGCTTTCAATAATTTTTTTTGTCTTTAATTTTTGCCAATTTGATTACTATGTGTAATAGTATTTTTCCTTAGGTTTATCCTATATGGGACTTGCTGTGCCTCCTGGACTTGGGTGACTATTTCCTTTCCCATGTTAGGGAAGTTTTCGACTATAATCTCTTCAGATATTTTCTCGGGTCCTTTCTCTCTCTCTTCTTCTGGGACCCCTGTAATGCAAATGTTGTTGCATTTTGTGTTGTCCCAGAGGTCTCTTAAGCTGTCTTCATTTCTTTTCATTCTTTTTTCTTTATTCTGTTCTGCAGCAGTGAATTCCACCATTCTGTCTTCCAGGTTACTTATCCGTTCTTCTGCCTCAGTTATTCTGCTATTGTTTCCTTCTAGTGTAGTTTTCCTTTCAGTTATTGTATTGTTCATCTCTGTTTGTTTGTTCTTTAATTCTTCTAGGTCTTTGTGAGACATTTCTTGCATCTTCTCTACGTTTGCCTTCATTGTTTTTCTGAGGTTTGGATCATCTTCACTGTCATTATTCTGAATCCTTTTTCTGGAAGGTTACCTGTCTCCACTTCATTTAGTTGTTTTTCTGGGGTTTTATCTTGTTCCTTCGTCGGGTACATAGCCCTCTGCCTTTTCATGTTGTCTATCTTTCTGTGAATGTGTTTTTTTGTTCAACAGGCTGCAGGATTGTAGTTCTTCTTGCTTCTGCTGTCTGCCCTCTCCTGCCTCTCTGACTCTGTAAGGAAGTTCTCAGGGTGGAATTTCAGATTTAATTTACTGCTCCCTTCACATCCAGCCCCACATAGCAACACTCTTCTTTACACATAGTAAATGTTCAGCAGATATTATCGAATGATTAAAGTGCATGTCCCAAGCAAGTTGGTGCTGTGGCCAGGGTGTCCTGCCTGCACTGAACTCAGTGGCCCAGGCTAACAGATGCTTCATCTTGGTATCTATATCAGACGTTGGTAAGTAACAGTGGTTCTTCAAGCTGTCACCTGCTAGTGTTGGAGGGTCTCCTCCAGAGGCAGGGCATGGCTGTGGGTCACTGTGGGGACAAGGACACTGGCAGCAGAAGTTCTGGGAAGTACTCCTTGGCGTGAGCCCTTCCAGAGTCTCAGGACCATTTCTTAATATTCCGTCTTTTCCCAAATTTTGTTCTCTCTTCCTCCATTCCCCCCGCCCCCCAATCTCTCACTCTCATGGTAGTTGGGTTGGTTCATGTATGCATGGTGTTGTATTATGCTTTTATGATATGTTTAACTTTGACATTCCTTTATATAAAGGGTGACCATTTAATACATTGTCCTGACTTTGATGCTTTAAAAATGAAAGGAGGTGCTGTTAATAGTTCAGCCAGGATGTGAGAAATAAACCAGAACTTTCCCAGGCAAAAAGAGGATGCATGGTTCATCACCTTATTTCCATATCACCTTGTGCAAAGTGTATTGTTGCTGATTTTACCATGATAACATGATACAGATTTAAATGTTAAAATTTTTGATGTAAGTATATTTGCGAACCTGTAAAGTAACTTAAAATTTGAAACATTCAGAATGCTTTTTCAGTGTTGCCCAGTTTGAATCCTTAAACTATTTATTTTATAATGTTTGCATCTTTTAAGAATTTTATTTAGTTGCTCTATAATAGACAAATAATATCCCTATAATGCATGAGATTTAAACACTTTCTTTTAATGTTTAGAAGTATGAATTTGGAGGATAGCTGAATTGCTGAGAATGTTTTTGTGATTTTATATAGTCCTGCTTATAAAAATTCAATGCCTGTAAAACTGATTATTCAGTGTGATGCCAAATTATCTTTAATTAATGAAGAAAAACCCATTTTTCTCATGTGTACTAGAATGTTTCTTACTGATTATGCTAAATTTAGTTTTTAGGTGGAATAATTAACATTCATCTTTTTTCATGTTACTCCTTTCTCAAACTCTCACTTTTTATATAGAATTGAATTGTTGCCATGGTATAATTTCTGTCTTTTCGTGTGGTCTTACAATTATTTCTTTTGCTTTTATTTCATTGTTTTGTAATCCTTTTTGTAGTTTTTTTCAGCCAATATTTTTTATTATGTAAAATTAAGAAAATTCATATAAATTTTGACATATAAGGTAGAATAAAAGCAGATAGGAGAAGTTGACTAAGTTCTCAACTTTTAAATTTAGCTCTATATTTTTGCATCTTCCTTTTTTAATTTGTACCTATCATTTGCAGTTTGGATTCTGAAACCCTGTCAGTATTGTCAGTGGTGCTGTCAATTATCATGAAATTATCAAAATAATAGGAAAACAAGAAATCTCCATTTACCTCTGTCTGTCTATCCCTAAGTTTCCCCAAATCATAATAACGTCATATGGATTGATAGCTTGAATACAAGTGGAATTTAAGTGATTTAAATCAGGTGTCAGCCAACTTTTTCTGTGAAGGGCCAGATAGTAAAAATTTTAGGCTTTGTGGCTAGGAGGCAAAATTGAGGGTATTATGTTACTATTTATATAACAGGAAGGGAAATTAAAATCTACAATTTTATTGCCAAATGTGAAATAATTATTTAGCAGAATTTTTTGTAATACAAGTGTATGAATGAGAAGAATGTAATTCTTCAGGGAGGATAGCATTAAACTTAATTGAGGTTCAAAGTTAGTGTTCTCTATTATCAAAATTGATTATAAACATTCATCTGTTATTCCTGGTTTGTAATTAGATTTTAAATACTTCATCTTTGAAAATGCTTTTTTTACACTGATAGGTACTGCCGAATAGTATCACAATCCATGAACACATGATTTTAATTGAACGTTGTAATTGCTTGGAATACATTTATAAAATTCTATTAGATTCTTTTATTGACGTTTGTCTTTTAGTTATTACATTGCAGATTAATCAGTTTCATTTGGAGTGGAAGCTCCTCAATTGCACAGTTGAATGGGTTTGGAAATATGCAGGTTTTCTTTGCACTTGCATCGAGGTTGGAAAAATACTAGAGGAGCTTTAGTTTGAGCTTGGAAAATATACTCCTTGAAAGATGTGTGGGAGTGGAGGTCTTGCATTTGTTTTAACTTTTGACAGGTCGGGAAGTATATAAAGCAGCTTGACATTATTCTGTGACCCAAACAATGTTAGTTGCTTTTTAGGTGACTTCAATGCCATGTAAGTTTTGCATGTAAACGTTGTGCAGCCTTGTAATTTTTGGTTGAATTCATTAGGAAACGTTATTAAATCTACACCTAAAGCTAATTTCCAAAATCATTCATGTTCACTAAAAGTGGTTGAGGGCAGTTCTTTTCATTTCATTTCCTTTCTTATGAAAAATCACAATAACACTTTACCACTGTTAAGACATCAAAGTGCTGTGTGTATTAGAGAGATAAGGATATTCAGCTTCTATTTCTGTCAAAAATTCACAAAACTGACAATGGACAAGTCCACAAGAGTAAATGAGGTTCACTGGTTTAATAACACATGATACATTCCAATATTTTCACAAAGTATTTGCTGATGAATAATACAGTGAATAATCATAGGCTTTAATTTTCACGTAGGCTTACATTTTTACAAGCTTTGTAAATTTGTCCAACTAAACATCGTTTGGTTCTGTACCTATTTTTAACCACCATCCTCTGTAACTTATCTTAGCAGATTCCATATCAGGTGGTACTGAATTAGTGTTTTCTCAGTTTTCTTGAAAATATTCTCATGTTCTACATAGACTACTCACAAAGGGCAGTAATTCTTCAGTCACTTCAAATTCAGTGCTGACTCCTCAAATAAACAACACTGAGCAGTATCACTAACATCTGTGGATTCATCAAGAGCCAAGGAAAACCATTCAAAATTATTTGCCTTGTCTTTGATTGTTGATGATACTCCCTCTGCCCTCAACTTTCAAGCAACTGTTCTTGCTGAAAGGCTAATAGTTTTAATAAGTATTTTTTTCTCCAGACACATTCCCTTGCCTGCTGCAGGCAAAGATGATTTAATCAACTCAGTCATTGTTAAACGGCTTTCATTGATTGGCTAACAAACACAGCAGTAAGAAACTCATTTATATTTTTTAATTTTTGTGAAGAAAGTCTGCTGTGATGAGTTATTCCCTTTTAAATTTTCTAATTTTTTCTGACTCTTGCTTTCCTGTGTGTTGGAAATATTGTGAAGGCGCTTAGTTTGGTAGTGTCAACATATGTTGTATTCATTTAGCATGGCTATAGTGTCATTGTATAATAAACACAATGCATTGCCATTTAATTTGATAAAATAATCTACACTCCACTGTGCCTTACAAGCATGTCATTTGAAGTTCCCCTCTCTCTTCTTTTCTGGTTTTGACATGATTGGTATACGACTGGTATTAAAACAAAAAGTAAATGTCACATTACAGCAATTTATGAAGTTCTTGAAACTCTGTTGAGTTATACTGCATCACTGTGATTTTCGTGCTCTGAGCAGCAGTGCAAACCAGAGAGAGTACCACATATGATCTCTGTCGTGACAACTCAGCTGCTGTTGTAGCCCTAAAGCAGCCATAAAAGTAGATACAAGAATGAGTGTGTAGGGCAGGGAAAGTACAAAATAAGTCTGGAATATCTTGTTGTGCATGAAAGTAAAGAAGTAATAGGGTCAATTCAAGAGGACACAGAAGCCATCTTTAAGGGATTCCCACTGGCCAAATCTGGGACAATTTGAACATTACAATAAACAATGATAACAGTGGATTATAAGACCTTAAAAATCCACAAGTCCATCCTAATTTAAATAAATGAACTAAGTAATAACATGTTGAGGAACAGAATATTTACATAGTTTGAAAGTAACTCTTTACAAAATACTTTTGAGAAAAAAATTAGTAGAGGAACCTGGAAGACAACATTGTAATCAAGTGGCCAAGTTAACATTACCAGTAATAGGAAAATCTAAATAATACCATGGAATGGGATGCATTGTGAACTCAGTGTAACAGCAAAGGAAACCATAAACAAAACAAAAAGACAACACATGGAATGGGAGAAAATATTTGCAAATGATGTGACTGAAAAGGGCTTAATTTCCAAAATATACAAACAGCTCGTACAACTCAATTAAAAAAAATAAAAAAATTGGCAGAAGACCTAAATAGGTCTTTTCTCCAAAGAAGACATACAGATGGCCAACAGGCACATGAAAACATGTTCAATATTACTAATTGTTAGAGAACTGCAAACCAAAACCAAAATGAGGTATCATCTCACACCAGTCAGCATGGCTATCATCAAAAAATCTACAAATAATAAATGCTGGAGAGGGTGTGGAGAAAAGGGAACCCTCCTACACTGTGGGAATGTAAACTTGTGCAGCTACTATGAAAAACAGTAGGTAGATTCCTTAAAAACTAAAAAAAAGATACAGCAATTCCACTCCTGGGCATATATCTGGAAAAGACGCAAACTCTAATTTGAAAAGATACATGTACCCCAGTGTTCATAGTAACACTGTTTACAATAGCCAAGACATGGAAGCAACCTATGTGTCCATCAACAGATGAATGGTTAAAGAAGACGTGATATATATATATAGATAGATAGATAGATAGATATACACAACAGCACAGAGTTTGTTTTTACAGTCAGTGATACAAAAATGAATTATAAACATGTAGGAAAAACTGACAAGTCTAAACTGACTTGTCTAAATTAACTACCTTGTAATCTTCAAAAGCATCAAGGCCCTAAAAACTAAGGAAAGACTGAGAAATGGTTGTAGATAGCTAAGAAGACTAAAGGAAAGTGACAATTAAATGCAATGTAAGAATCTGAGCTGGATCCTCTTTGCTGTAAAGGACATTGCTAGAGATATTGGTCCAACTTGAATTGAGGCTGAATATTAAATAGTAACAATATATCAATGTCAGTTCTCTAAATTTGACACTTGTAGTTATGTGGAAAAATTTCCTTGTTAGTAGGAAATGCACATAAGCATTTGGTGGTGATGGGGCATCATATCTACATTTTACTCTCAAAAGTTTCAAGGGAAAATGTCTTTGTGTTGTACTTTCAAAGTTTCTGTAAATTTGACATTGTTTCAAAAAAAAGAAAAGAGTAAATTAGAAGGAAGATAAGAATAGACACAGAAAACAGCAAAGAAAATGAAAAATGGTTAAGAAATTAAAATAAATTTTAAAAATTAGAAACAAAAATATTTTAAGACAATGACAGATATGGAAAACCAACAGGGAAATGGAATATGGATACTACTGAATCTCAGAAGAAGAAAAATCAAAACAAAAATAAATATTTAAAGCTATATCTTGGGCTTCCCTGGTGGCGCAGTGGTTGAGAGTCCGCCTGCTGATGCAGGGGACATGGGTTCGTGCCCCGGTCTGGGAAGATCCCACATGCCACGGAGCAGATGGGCCCGTGAGCCATGGCCGCTGAGCCTGCACGTCCGGAACCTGTGCTCCGCAACGGGAGAGGCCACAACAGTGAGAGGCCCGCGTACCGCAAAACAAACAAACAAACAAACAAAAAAACTATATCTTAAGAAAGTTTTCTAAAATTAAAAAAAAAAGTATTGAATATATAAGCTGAAGTAAAACTCCAGGGAACTGGTAAATATTTCTCAGAGTGGTCAAACCAACACCTATTCTAATGTGGAATTTCAATGTTAGAGAAAATTTAAAAAAAAAACATGGGAGGGATAATCATAACAGAAGAGAAAATGACATTGGGAGCAAAGCCAACAGTCAAAAATAAAAAAAAGGATTTTGAGTGGTTTTCCTTGGCTCTTTTTTTTTTTTTTTTTTTTTTTCTGTACGCGGGCCTCTCACTGCTGTGGCCTCTCCCGCTGCGGAGCACAGGCTCCGGACACACAGGCTCCGCGGCCATGGCTCATGGGCCCAGCCGCTCCGCGGCATGTGGGATCCTCCGGGACCGGAGCACGAACCCGTGTCCCCTGCATCGGCAGGCGGACTCTCAACCACTGCGCCACCAGGGAAGCCCTTCCTTGGCTCTTGATGTGTTCATAGGTTTATCAATACTGCTGAGTTGTTATTTGTTTGAGGAATCAATGCAGAGTTTGATGTGACTGAAGAATTACAGGTGAGAACATTTTCAAAGTTAAGAAAAACACTAATTCTGTACAACCTGAAGTGTGGAATCTGCCAACATGTATTACAACTGATGGTGCCATAAATACATGTGGAGCAGAACAAAAGCTTAGATTGACAAATTTGCAAAACTTGTGAAAAATGTAATGTTTAAACCCTTAAAAAAAAAAAGAATGAGTATGATTGTGTTCCAACAAAACTTTAAGTATTGACACTAAAATGAACTTCAATAATTTTCACATATCACAAAATATTTTTATTTTTTCCAACCATTTAAGGATATAAAAATTATTCTGACTCATGTGCTGTACAAAAACAGGTGGCAGGCTGGTTTTGGCCCATGGTCCACAGTTTGTTGACCCCTGATTTGGACTTTCGGCTCAAGAGAATAGTTGGCAATTCTTTAAATTCTCTATTGGCCCACAAATACTACTATTAAATATCTGGTGGAAAGTGCCTGTGAATTCAGTGTTAGTTTTTATTTTATGCAGGTGAATCTAAAACCATTTATGGTACGAAAATAACTCCTAGAAGACTCTTCTTTTGTCCTTTCACTTTATATGAACTACAGAAAACAAACGTTTTTCTTATATGCAAGGCTATTTCAAGCCTTTAGGACTTACCACAAACCATTCCCTCCTGTGTACATGTAAACTGTCTTCACTAAGCTTAGATTCTGTTAGAAAAGACTAAAGTAAACAAACATAGATTATATAGCACTGTTGGGTAGCTTCTGTAATCAGTGGAACTCTGGAAAGCCAGGTTATGAAAATGACCAAGAGTTAAGTCTACTATATCGTGGTATCAGTATACTTAATATACAGGCACTGGCACCACCAGCACTGCTGCCACTGGACTTGAATTCCATTGCTACTATCACCTAGAATAATCTTCGTATTCTTGTCTTTAATTTACTCTTGATTCAGAGTTCCTAGGATAATAATCCTGGTCTTCCTATATCTGCATTGCTTGGGATTCATAGCTCACCTAAGTTGGAATAGTATTCAGATTCTGGGTAGCTTGGAATGCATGAGAAATAGACTTAAGAAGGGTGTAGTGAGTGAGCATAACAGTGAAATAAAATGAGGGAAGAATTCCCTGACCTTCTACACTAGATCTTATATTCCTATTATTCTATCTTATAGGTTCCTGTATTATTTCTTCACAGTACCTTTTAATGTTATGCATGTCACAGTTACTAATTTATATATTTGTGTGTAAGTTGTGTATGTAAATTGTATCTGTAAATTCCTTGCAACTCTTGCAGTCTGCTTTGTTCATATTTGTATCCCTGATACCTAGCACAGAATTTGACCCAAAGGTTGTGCTCAGTAATAATGAATGACTAAATGATGTAGGTAGGAGGGCCAAATCATGATGGCTTCAGTGGAAAGGCATTGAAGAGTTTTGAGCAGGGGAATGATGTGATCCATATTTACATAATTAGACCGTCTCTTTTGGGGTAGGTGGATGGTAGGGAAACAACAGTGGAAATGAGGAAAATAATTAGGAGGGAATTAAGACAGACTATGCCAGAGGTGATGGTAGGTCAACTAGGATGGTGACAATTGATAAGTAGAGATAAATAGTTTCTGTGGTTATTTAAGAGGTAGAAGCAATAGGACTTAGTGACAGATTACCTATGGAGGGAGAGAGAGAAGAAAATAGAGGTTAATTCCTAGGTTTTTGGCTTGAGGATAAATGATGTGACTCCTTTTTAAAATTGGAAATACTGAAAAGAATCAGATTTGAAGGAGGAACTTAAGAGTTCAGTTTTGGGCCAATTGAGTATAAATTTTTGTTTTTGATTTTTTTTTTTGCAGTACGCGGGCCTCTCACCACTGTAGCCTTTCCCGTTGCAGAGCACAGGCTCCAGACGCGCAGGCTCAGCGGCCATGGCTCACGGGCCCAGCTGCTCCACGGCACGCGGGACCCTCCCAGACCGGGGCACGAACCCCCGTCCCCCACATCGGCAGGCGGACCCCCAACCACCGTGCCACCAGGGAAGCCCCCTGTTTTTTATTTTTGAGGCATCCAAATAGAGATGTCAAATAGCTGGATGAATGGATCTGGAGCTTCTGAAGACTATGTGATTTTTGTTGTGGTTGTTATTGTTATTTACCTATGGGTTGCTATTAATGCTGTGCATGAGGGCAACATTAATTGGGAAGAAAGTATAGGACAAGATGAGGGTCTAGGACCAAGCCTTGAGGAACTCTAACCTTTTATGGCTGGCAAAAGGAACATGAACCTACAAAGGAGACTTGAATCATTTTTTGAAAAAAGGTTAGAAACCTGAATGATGTAAAAGCATAGAAGACAAGTGAGGAGAGAGTGTCCAGGAGGGAGAGTTTGACAGTATCAAATGCTCCTGAGAAGTGTATAAAGACAAGGATGATACAATGGCCTTTGGACTTGGTAACATGGAGAAACCGCTGATGACTTTAGCAAGAGAAAATTTTGGATGTGTTAGGAGGTAGGAATGTGGAGACAGTGTCTATATAGTCTTTCAAAAAGTTTGAGGGAAGCAGAGAAGTAAGTAGGATGGTAGCTGAGGAGTCCAGCTCCAGGCCAAAATTCTGTGTGATCTTTTAGACCCAACCATAAAGCATTCTTTTTTTTTTTTTTTTTTTTTTTTTTTTTTTTTTTTTTTTTTTTTTTGCGGTATGCGGGCCTCTCACTGTTGTGGCCTCCCCCGTTGCGGAGCACAGGCTCCGGACGCGCAGGCCCAGCGGCCATGGCTCACGGGCCCAGCCGCTCCGCGGCACATGGGATCCTCCCAGACCAGGGCACGAACCCGTATCCCCTGCATCGGCAGGCGGACTCTCAACCACTTGCGCCACCAGGGAGGCCCCATAAAGCATTCTTGTTCCTAGCCCAGGGGCTTCCATTCAGAGCCCTCCTTATTTGCGATCTGAGGTACTTTTCTGTACTTTGATTCAGTACTTTTCCATTTCTAGCCCTTCCCCCTTTCCCTCCCCATGCTTCACTGGTCCATAAAGAGGCAAGAGCCTTTTGCTCTGGGTTCTTCAGCAGTGAGACAACCATTCTCCCTTTCACCTCCCCCCACCCCCCCCCGCCACCTGCATCCCCCTCCCCGCCCCAGTGCACCTACCTGACCCTCGCCCATGCTGTTCTTTGAGGGAAAAATGGAACATTAGACTCTTTTTTGCCTCTTGGTTGCACTGTTGTAAGTAAGTAAATAAAGCTTTGATTGTTACTTTCAGGTTGACTCATTGTCCTAACTCACAACCTTAACCCCTGATTGCTCCACAGTAGCAGTACAGGGTGGGAGAAAGAGAACAGATAATTGAAAGAGTATAAAGTCCTCGAAGAAGCCAGAGGAGCTGATTCCAGATGCGTTGCGGTTGGAACGGCCTTTGTTCATAGGAATCTCAAGCATCACCTCTATGAAGTATTTCCTGGACTCTGCTGTCCACAGTTTCTACCTTCTACACCCTCTTAGTCCCCCAAGAAACACTCTCGTGAAATTAGAATTCTAATGTAGCACTTATAATACTTTGTTAGGCTACTTCCTTCTCTGCTTTTCCTAGTGAGACCTTCCAATTCTAATTTTGTGAACATTAGCTAATGTTAGTGATATGTAAATAAATTGTTTTAGTTAACCATATCCCAAGACCTGAAGACTTTTCTCTTTAATGTATAGTTTTGGGAAAGTTAGAGTTTGATTGACATTGAACACCAAGAATCTATACTTACCAAAAAGCTTCATGTGGTAACAAAGCAGAAGGTTTACTTAAACAAATAATTAACTTGGGGAATGGATACAGACATAGAAGCCACATAAAATAAGTACTGAATGTGTAAGCGCTAGACTACGGAGAGTTTTCTGTAAGGGTAACGCAGTTGACCTTGGCAGCCATAGATTAATATTCTGTCTGTTCAAAGGGGGCCTATGTTGCATGTGAGAATTTGTAATTTTCATGTGTCATAATATTAAGGCATATGTGCAGGATGATGTTCAGGAGTCATGTCACTTAGCTGGTGAAAGAGACCATTTGACTGCTCAGCATTTTATCTCAGAGTGGCTTTGTTTCCTTCTGATCTTAATGATTTGAGCAATGCTCACGAAGAGTCTGCATAGTAATAATGATGTTGATAATAATTAGTAATACATGCTAAGAGTAATCCACCAAGCACTTTACATGCATTATTACATTCACAACTTAGGGTACTTGGAAGTTTCTAGGACTTATTTATTGAATGCAACGAGCGACTATATGTTTAGAAATTATTATGAAAATATTAGAAGTGGGAGTTTGGTTCTAGTACAATAGATGTATAGAATTTGAAGATGTATCAAGGAAGAGGAAGACTGTTCTAGGTAGATGAATGCATGAGCAAAAAAGGAATTATGGAAATGATCATGGACTGGTCTGAGAAGTGGTACATTTTGGATAGTAGTAAATTATTAGCCAGATATTATAGGTTGTAAAGCAGACAGAGACATGAACTTGGGGTTTGAAGACATTAATGTTAGGGAGAAGAGTGCTGGAGGAATTTTGGTGTGAAGTCATAGGAAACAAAACTAATATAGATAAAGTGGGAAGGAAGGGAATGTGGCAGAACTTGGACCAATCTGGATCAATTATTGAAGGGCTTACCATTTCCATTTATCTCATGCATTATGGACATAACTATGTCCATTAGCTCTATTCCAGTTTCACATTCTCCAACTCTAAATTTAATTCATCTGTATCTTATATATTCATGTATCAAATTTAGAAAGATTCTATTAGTATTAAACACTGTAGAGAGTTTAAAAGATGGATAGAAATGTACACTGAGTCTTTAAAGTGAACACTGAAGATAACAGGCATGTACACAGATAATTTATGGATCTTTTTCAGGGGTAGAGAGAACAGGGAATGTGTGGGTTCCGTATAGACCTAGCCTTATTTTATCTAATACATCAGGCAGCAATTCTATTGAAAAAGAAAAAGTATGAGCTTTGGATCCAGATAGAGCAATTTTGGTCATCTTAGCAAGTTACTTTCTTGCCTTAAGTAAGTTATTCTACTCTAAGCAGATCTCTTATTTACAAAATGAGGATAATGTACTACTCCATAGAGCTGCTGTGAGGATTCTTTTTAAAAAATACTTTAAAAAAATTAGGCGAACAGTAATATGTTTTCATGGAAGAAATTTTGGAAAACACATAAACAAAGTATTAGAATGAACATAAAAATCAGTCAGAATCCATTGTTAAATATTCTTAACATTTTAGTTTGTAACCTTTCAGTTACACATAGATACACACACATATGTACTCATATTATACACATGCATGTATAAAACTTTTCTTTTAACAACTATAACATCATACCATACTGTAATAGGCTCTTTTTAAAAACTCAATATGCCATAAGAACATTTTCATGGAAATATACAACTACATCATAATTTTTAATGGTATATGGTTTTCTGTTGTATGGATATTATCATGTTTTATTTCATAGTTTGCCATTATTAGGCATTTAATTTATTCCAAGTTTGTTGTTGTTATTTGTCTTATATTAAATGCAATGGAGTGATTAGTATCTTGTGACTCTTAACATTGGGTTAAGCCCAGAGATGTAGAACCTTCAGGTCAAAGGCTTTATGTGTATTATTGAAAATGTGGAACATTTCCTCTTGTCCTCTGGAAAGCTTGTACTATTTTCTGCTCTCACAGGTAGCATATGAGGGTCCTGATTCCCCATACCTTTGCCAGCACTACAAACATTATCATTTGTTTTCATCTTTGCTTGTTTCCTAGGTGAAAAATGGCATTTAGTTTTATCTTGCAGATCTGTGCACTATAATATTTCCCTGAATGTTTGTTAGCCATTTATACAGATTTTTCTTTTTGTGAATATTGTGAGAATTCAATGAGATTATAAGTGTAAATGACCAGGCTCAGCACCTGGTATATATTAGTCTATCTTTAAGGGTCAGTGTTCTTTTTTACTTAAATCCTTACCCCTTTGCAGCTTCTTTCCCAATCATAGTTCTAGTAGGAGAATACTGTAAAATTTTGTTTCATTGTTAAAGTTATTGCTTTTACAGATAGACAGTAATAAATTCTCTCTTGATTAAAATTTGGGCAGTGAACTTGGGCTGCCTGGCTTCATATCTGCCTTTTAATAGCTGAGCGGTATACTGTGTGATCTGCTTCACCTCTCTAAGCCTCAGTTATCTCATCTATAAAGTAGGGATAATAATTTTATCTCTTTATAATAAAGTTATAAGGGTTAAATGAGCTAACCGATGTAAAGCACTTACTACAGTGCTTGGCACATACTGTTCAGTATTTCCTCAGAGGTGGAATCTCTAAGAAGGTCAGTTTACTTAGATAATATGATCAAAGATTTAAGTGCTGAGAAGGTGCAAAGAGATCTTTAGGAAATGGCAAATTGTTTGATTTGAGGGGACTCTTGAATTATAGGCTGAGGAGTTTATTTTGATTCACTAAGCAAAGAAAGAATTTTAGTACTGTAGTTTTATTTCCTAGCACTGTTAGGTGCTTACCAGATTAAAATCATACCTTAGTTTTTTGTTTCCTTTTAGGGTATCAGTGTAGTTACAAAGGAGAACGTCAGAGGGAAGAGAAAAAGCAACAAAAGACTTTAG
This sequence comes from Mesoplodon densirostris, assembly GCF_025265405.1. NCBI lineage: Eukaryota > Metazoa > Chordata > Mammalia > Artiodactyla > Ziphiidae > Mesoplodon > Mesoplodon densirostris. Next base: position 82,927,758 of record NC_082665.1, read on the forward strand.
TAATTGAATAATCAATTTCTGAGTTATTGGAAGTTTGCTTTTCTTAGGAAAAATATACATGTGTTGCATTTTCTCTCAGTTTTAGCAGCTGAAGACGTTAGTAGAATAATTATATGTATTTATTATCTTCCATTTAGAATTGTTTACTTTGCTACATATAGGTAGGTACTGCTTGTAGGAAGCTGTAGGAACATTATTTTATGATAATGAACTTCCTTGAAAGTAGAAATTTATATTTAATTGTATTTAAATATTATAAATGATAACTATACTTTATTTTTAAATCCAAATTTATATTTATGCAAATGTAATAATTATATAAATTTAAATTATTTAGGCTTAAGTACTGGAGAAGAAATATACTGGTTTATTTCCCCTTTTAAAAATTGTTTACCCCAGTCCTCCATGTGAAATAAACATAACACAAAATTCATAAATGATTTTTAAATCTAATGATCAATTATTCTTTTTTTTTTTTTTTTTTTTTTTTGCATTACGCGGGCCTCTCACTGCTGTGGCCTCTCCCATTGCAGAGCACAGGCTCCAGACGCGCAGGCCCAGCGGCCATGGCTCACGGGTGCAGCTGCTCCGCGGCATGTGGGATCTTCCCAGACCGGGGCACGAGCCCGCGTCCCCTGCATCGGCAGGTGGACTCTCAACCACTGCACCACCAGGGAAGCCCCAATTATTTTTTTTTACATCCTAGTTTTTTTATTGAAGTATAGTTGATTTTCTATATATACATATTATTTTTCAGATTATTTTCCATTATAGGTTATTACAAGATACTGAATATAGTTCCCTGTGCTATACAGTTGGTCCTTGTTTATCTATTTTACATATAGTAGTGTGTATCCGTTAATCCCAAATTCCAAATTTATTCCTCTCCCCCTTTCCCCACCAAAGGTAATTTTAGATTTGGGGAGTATAGGGGAAAGTTGGGACTGTGGAGGGTAAATAAGAGGTAGCTTGGAATTTGCATATATATATTCATTTAACCATACATGTTGGTCATCTTTTGTCCCCCAGGTTACTTCCTTTCAGTCTGTATTCCGCTTCTGGCCATTGCTTCAGCAAACAGCTATGTGCAGGTGTGGTCTGACCATGCCTCACTCAGCTGCATCACTTATCTCCTGCCTTCTGCCCTGGGCTTCCTGCTGTAGTATGGGAGGGCAGTCTGAAGTGCTAGGGAGTTAACATTCTGGGGGGCAAACTTGACCAACAGCAGACCAGAGCTGGGGGATAAATACTTCTCTCTTGCAATTTCAGACAATTATGAGACACATAGTTCTTCAGAGGATCTTCAGTAGGACTGAGTTCCAATTGCCCACAGAAGCATAACAGCTTAATAACACATGCTTGGTTTAGTTGTTCCTCTTTCCCTGTTTCATTCTTCCAGGTCCTTCTCTTCTGAACTCGGTGGGGTCATTCTCCCAAATAAACCACTTGCCTGAAAGTCCTTGTCTTAGACCCTGCTTTTTGGGAGAACTAAAGCTAAATGATGAACACATTTCAGATGTATTTCAGAATTTTAAGGAGAATAGACAGCTTCTATTTTTTTGAGCACCACTGATGTGCCAGGTTCTCTATTTTTTTTAAAGAATAAAGATTAATTTTAACTTCCATTAAATTAACACATACATACAGTTTAAGAGGTCAGTAGCACAACATGGTATAATTAAACAGTAATCCCCTATTGTCTCCCTGACCGCTGTTATCCCACTTCCCAGAGGCAGGCAAGTTTAATTCTTGGCAGAATCTCTCCATTGTTCTAAATATCATCAATTTGTCAATTTCAGGCATTATTTATTAAAAGCCTATAATGCTGGATGACATTTTAGTTCTTTTACAGTTCCCACCCCACCTGTTCTACCATCTTATAATTATTTTTTATTGAATTATGACCCATGTTTACATTAATATAACTATATAAATATCATTCATTGATGATCCAACTACTATGGCTCCTTGTGTACGTTTTTGTTTCCTAGAGTATGTAACCATTTCTCATGTCTTTTTTTTTTTTTTTGTATTTCCTATCTCAGGCTCAGCCAGGCCTGCTGTAGAGCTGTCACTCTGGGACTTCCTCCTTCTTCTTGGGACTGTTTCTCTTCACAACTCTTCTATGATGTTTCCCCATTTCCTGGATTAAGTGTCCTCCACTTTGTTAGTTTACTTCCTAATTTTTTGATCATCTATTCAGTAACATCTTTTTTTTTTTTTTTTTTTTTTTTTTTGCCGTATGCGGGCCCCTCACTGTTGTGGTCTCTCCTGTTGCGGAGCACAGGCTCCGGATGTGCAGGCTCAGCGGCCATGGCTCACGGGCCCAGCCGCTCCACGGCATGTGGGATCTTCCCGGACCGGGACACGAACCCATGTCCCCTGCATCGGTAGGCGGGCTCTCAACCACTGCGCCACCAGGGAAGCCCTATTCAGTAACATCTTAAACAAGGATGGATGAATGGAAGTCAAAACATAACATAACATAAAATTCATAAATGATTTTAAAATCTAATGATCAATTACTCTTTTTTTACATCCTACTTTTATTTAGAATAAGAAATCAGAAACAACTCAAATGTCCAACACTAACGGATATGTTAACCTATTGTACATCTATGAACAGAATAGTATGTAAACAGCAAAACTATTATATGTAAATATATTTATTGACATCTGAGAAGCTGTTTATAATGTATAATTAAGTAGTGAAAAAATCTAAGCTATGTACATAACAAATCAATAATGATTCCATATTTGTAAGAAAAAAGTGTGTTTGTGTGTACACATACGAAGGGAGGAAAAAACTAAAATACCTTGAGGTATTATCTTGGCAGATGGGATTTCAGGTGATTTTTATTTTCTTCTTCATTAGAACCAGATGTGATTTTGAATTTTTCTATAATAAGCATTTATTATTTGTGGGACTGCTAGTCCATATGGCACCTTTGTGCATACTAGGAAAAGCTGTCCCTGCTTCTGGTGGATGCAGTACCACACCAGGATGCACTGCTTGGCCAGGCCATATAGCTTTTAGCTTCTACTGCCCCATTAGGTTTTCCTTTCTTCACCACCCCCCCCCATACTAAACAACAGGCACAACAGTACATGATAGTCCAGAAAACTTACCTAATAAAAATTATTTAAAATTAAAGACTAAAAGAAATATCACCTTTTAATACATCTACTCTGGGCAGGCTACTGTCCTGACTTGACCTCTAACAGGTCATCTGGGACCTTTGGGCTTGCTCTTCCTGCCTCTTCTTTTCTGCTTACCAACTCTGCTCAAATGCAGTCAGTCCTTCAGGATCCAGCTAAAATTACCCCTCCTCGTTTAAATATTTCCCAACCATTCTAACACATATGGCAATTTCTCCTGCTTCTGAACTTCTCTTGAACTTAGGTCAAGAACATGGATTGAAGGGAGTGGTGATGAATAGGTTGTACCTCACTTGCTAACTGCAGACAACTGGCAGTGACTTCTTAGAGCACAGTGTTGGGAAAGATTCTTGAGCTACATTTGGCCTCAGTGGGAAAGAAGATTGTCATTGATTATGAACCTTAGCGCTGCATGTGGAAATAGCAGATAAGTAGCATGTTCACATGCAGTTTCACTGCCTGGCTTGGATGTTAACTATTTCATGCATTAGTCTTGGTTTGACAATACAGTTTAAGCATCCAAGGTACTTTTTGTTGTTGATGTTTGTTTATTTTGTTGTTACTGTTTTTATTATCTACTCAGAATTTAACATGGAGCCTAGGTATGAAGGTGCTCAATAAATATATTTCTGTTGCTCTTCCTTCATTTTTGATGTTCGAGGTCTCTTTCTAGTATAATTTCCCTTGATCTGAAGCACTTCCTTCAGCAATTCTGTTAGATCAGATATACTTGTGATAAATTCTCTTAGTTTTTCTACATCTGAGACTGTTGTCTAGAGCATAACTTGAAAAATATTGAAATCTCTTTTCTTTCCCATGTAGGCCCTTTCTGTGACATGCAGAACTTCTTTACCTGAATAACTGTAAATAACTTATGATACATACCAACTTAGTGTTCACCTTCCCATTGGAATAAGCTCAGTGTGTATCGTAAGTCCTCAGTTGTTTAATATGTTCAGTTTAAACTTGTCCTGATGTAATGGATGCTCACTAACATTTGCAAAACTAATTAAAGAATCTTAGAACAGTACACATAAAATTGAGTAACCATAGTACACTTGTCTGTGCACATGATTTATAAGTTCTAGAGCAGAATTTATTGCAAATAATAATCAGATCAATAACTACTTGTTAAAAGCAAATGTCTGAAAACTACCATTCTGAACTGTGGTAACCAAAGAATATACACTTAGATCTACTAATTTGCAAGATATTTTCCAGTCAGGGGAAAAATGCTGAGAATTCTAACCAAACCTAGTAAGTTGAAACTAAGAATTCTAGTTTGGAACTTAGTGGTGATAGTCTGTGTTTTTGTTATTGGAGGTAAAATGTAAAAAAAATTAGGGAATTAAGAAATTATTTTTGCATACTTCTTTTCAGTGTACTTTTTAATTCTGCCTCCTTTCAAAGAGGTCAGGATAGAAGGATGATATTCTTATGTCAAGATATACATGGTATTTTTATTGGATGCTAGCCATTGGGCCAAGCTCTTTGTATGTATTTATTTAAAAAGTAGACTGACTTTCATATATAGGTGTTACAGTTGAAACAGATTTTAAGGTGGTTAAAAAAACTAACATCTGGGCTTCCCTGGTGGCGCAGTGGTTGAGAGTCCACCTGCCGATGCAGGGGACACGGGTTCGTGCCCCGGTCCGGGAAGATGCCACATGCCGCGGAGCGGCTGGGCCCGAGAGCCATGGCCGCTGAGCCTGCGCGTCCGGAGCCTGTGCTCCGCAACGGGAGAGGCCACGACAGTGAGAGACCCATGTACCGCAAAAAAAAAAAAAAGCTAACATCTGTAAAGATGTTTCTTGATTTTGAAAGTAGAATACAGTCCATTATTTAGTCTGTCATATTGAACGAGTAATTACTGAGTGACTTCTATATGCATGCCGATTATCTTCTTAATCTTTGGTTTGAACTTAAGAATGGCAAATTAGAGAAGGTATATATCCTGACAGAGTTATTTAGTTAAGTAGAAGAGTTGGAATTTGAACCAAGTTCTTCTTAGATTTATAGTATTACCACAGTTTTCATTCATAACATTTGATACCTAACAGAAAAAAGTCTTATACATGTGAAAATTTATCAATTATAATTTGAGATAGGAGATGTATATATTTTTATTACTTATAACTCAGGCTTTTAAAAACTTTGACTGCCATTATTAAAAAAAACAGCTCACATAGATTTTTGCTTTATGAGAAAGAGTACAAAATTAACTGTGATCTTATCTCATACAGCTGTAGAAAACTGCAGCATACTAATCTTTTAAAAGTGAATAATATGCTTTGTTCATAACCAAAAAACCTGTAAAAATTTTTATTACTTAAGAGTTAAACTCTGTTTTTCATAATTATTGTATATGTGCATATTTTATGTGGGTTAATACATATATCAATACATTACTGGTTATAAATACATTTAATCTTTTATTTCTTGGTCAGTGAAATGAGACATTAATGCTACTTTATTTAGTTACATGTATTATAGTTTCTATTTTATAACTAAATACTCACTGTATTTTGGCTTGCTTTATGAAATAGTTTTGGTTTATATTTATTTTGTTACTTTTCTACTTCCCATCCAAAAAACTTACTTTTCTTTTGGATGTCTTTTGTTTATTTAATATGTTGTAAAATATTACTTTTATAAGTAAATTCGTAATAGATTTTAGATTGATTTGATAGGGAATGATGAGAAAAATTTGCTTTTACTAGGAGAAGCAAGTGATTAAAAATATTTTTCTAAGGTAGTAGTTTGACAATTTTGATACAAAATATTGAGAGAAAGGAGAATGCCATCATCAAAAGGAATGCTGTTTTTTCAAAATAAATATCATTATTAATTGTGGCTCCTTGACCAGATTCCCTTAGACCATTATAAAACCTGAATGATCACTTTGGTGTAATTTGTTCTTATATTAAAAAATTTAAGATTTTTTAGATCTGATCTTACTAGGAAGGGATCAACTTTTTTAGTCTATTTGTTTAGAAATTTCTTAAGATTATATAAGCTTTATAATAGCAACACTTTCCAGATTTAGAGCATGCTTCCTTTGGCAAAATGATGAAATCTGTTTGCCACAAAGGTAAATCAGTAGCTTTATTTTAATTTTTTTTCTTGCCTGCCATGGTATGATTGATGTATGGCAACTTCTTACTGGAAGGAGAACTAACATTGACACTGACAGGTGCCACAAGGTTTATTTAGGACAACCTCAGTCTTCTCCCAGTTAGTTTCAAAATGTCTGCCTCATACATGTTGAGCCACTGAATTTCCTGCTTTAAAGCCTCATGTTATGCCAACATTACTATCTGTGCTGCCTCAACTACAAATTGGATGAACAGCCGGTGACACTTTTTCAATATTATTACATTAAACCAAGTGGATTTTGATTGATAACCTAATATTCAACTAATGCAAAACATCAATCATGGCAAGTATATTAATTATTTAATATTGCAGTCTAATTCAGAAATCGATGTGCTGCATGAGGGGAAGGGAAACTCATGGTTCCCAGAAGATTTAAGACAGGGAATGATTAAAAAAAGACCTGCTGTACTCCTGTGTGTTAGTTCGATACAAATCTTTATTCATTTGCCAATAATCTCTTCCCATTTTCCACTTCAGGACCATTTTATCAGTTTTGAGACCTATAATTGAATTAAGTCTGCTTTCAGCACAGGGCAAAAGGAGTTGCACAAATATTGATGAAGTCATGACAGGGACAACCCAAGAGACAGACCACTAAAGAGGACAGGCTTTATCCCATTTGTTGCCAGATCCTTCTGTCAATGTCTTGAATCTTGCCTCTCTATTTAAAAAAAATTCATTAAGAGTTTTGGAACCACTCTTAAGACTTTTGTATTTAAATATCTACCATAATAACAGATTTCTTTAGCACATTACAATTTATAGTGTACTTTCATATACATTATCTTGCTTATTTTTTCACAGCAACCCTATATGTTAGGTAAAACAAGTGTTAAAAAATCTTCACATCATAGGTAAACAATTTGAGCTTCAGAGAATTTGGATTATTACCCAAGCTCATTCAACTATTTTGCTTCTAGAACCAGGATTATACGTCATGCTGTCTAATGTAGTATTTATGTACTCATGATACTTTATCTGCATTGTTTTGAGATGGTCACTCTTCCTTGTCTTTCTGCCCAAAGTAAGACTAAATAAAGAAAACTGATTTTCATGAAGAACTTGTTGAAACTTTGGTGTCCCAATCTATGATACATATTAAGCTTTACAAACATGCAAACCTTTGGGATATAAATGAAAATTTCTTGATCTATTGTATCTTTTACTAGAAGAGAATGGCCTTCTTTTATGTATGTATATAGCAAAATATATACATATCAAAATATATATATATGAAGGGGGAAGTGGCTTAAATATATCTTGTCATTAAAGTCACTTTGCCCCAACTTTCTTTTGATTCATGTTTGCCTGGTTATATCTTTTGCTATCTCTTTTTTGGAAACCTTTCTGGATCCTTTTTGTTTTATGTCTCTTATAAATCGCACATTGCTAGATTTTTTTCATACCCAATCTAAGAATCTTCTCTGGCCTTTTTTTTTTTTTTTGGCTGCATTGGATCTTCGTTGCTGCATGCGGGCTTTCTCTAGCTGAGGTGAGCAGGGGCTACTCTTCGTTGCGGTGCACGGGCTTCAGTACCTGTGGCGCACGGGGTCTAGAGCACAGGCTCAGTAGTTGTAACACACGGGCTTAGTTGCTCTGCGGCACGTGGGATCTTCCCTGACCAGGGTTCGAACCCGTGTTCCCTGCGTTGGCAGGCGGATTCTTAACCACTGTGCCACCAGGGAAGTCCCTTCTCTGGCATTTTAATTCTAGATTGTTAGGTGACCTTTCTTTAGTTTTCTTTTTAGTCACTGATTACTAAGATTACAATAATTACTTTGTACTGTGCCAGCCTTTACTTGCTTTATATTCTTGCTTCTTCCTGATTTTATTTCTCTTCTTATTGCATTACATTCCTAAGAACTTTTGAATTTCCTGAGACTATGTATGCTGAAAATTCCTTTATTTTTCCTTTAATGTAAATAGCAGTCTATTCACTAAATATAAATTCTAGGTTTACAGTTCTTTTTCTTTTTAAACACTTTCTTTTGGAAGTTAATATGCCATTGACTAGCATTAGTGTTAAGAAGTCTCCTGTCAGTGCTAGTCTTCCTTTATGGAGGGGTATGCTTTTTCTTTCTGGAAACTTTTAGACTTTTCTCTTGATCTATAATATTACAGTCTTAATTATCCTTATATTATGCTTTGCTGTGGATTTTTCTTTAGCTGTCCTGTTCACTGCTGTGTGTACCCTTTCAATCTAAGATTTGAATATTTCTATATCTAGGAAATTTTTGTCATTATTTCTTCAAATAATTCTTCTCTTTTATTTTGTCTTTTCATTCCTTCTAGGATTCTTATTATATAGATGTTCATACTTCTACTCCTGTTTTTAATTTTATCTCTTGTTTGTTCTGTCTTTCATACCTTTTCTATGCCTTCTGGGAGAGTTCTTCTACCCCGTGTTCCAGCTCACTAATTTATTCTTGGTCTGTAGCTATTGTGCTTTCAATTCATCCTCTGAGTTTCTAACTATTGTATTTCTAATACTCATTATCTCATATTGATTCTTTTTCATAACTGTCTTTCATATTTAATTTCTAAAAATCTTCCCTTATCTTTGAATATGTTATCATATTCTTGCTCGATCTGTTTTCTTTGGATGAGGTTGCTTTCTTTGTTGTTTTTCTGTTCCTGTGCCTACACACCTCAAAGATCTTAAAATTTTCCTTGTGGGTTTCTCTTTTATTTTCTTGCAACATTCAGCTGCCTTGGCTATTAATTTTAATCTAAGGAGAGGAGTGAAAGTCTAGGCTCAGGCTTGTGCTCCTCCAGGTTAATTGTTCTACTCTGGCCTCAGTCAACCACTTTTCCATTGTGTCCTCCTACTTTATCAAAAACAACCCAAAGCAAAACAAAGCGAAATAACCACCTACCACCCACCACACACGTACACACAGCTCCCAAAACTATTCTTCCAAACAGCAGCTCACTGTTGCAGTTGCCTTCTTTGAGTGGTATGGAGCTGGGTAGGACCACCCAGAGACCTGGGATGGTTGCTACTGACTCTCTATCTAAGCTTGTCTTAATGATGGTTAGATGTCAGACTCTTATTAGTTGAATACATACTCTGATTCAGGCACTCCATTAGATGCTGGGATATAAAAATTAGAAAGATGTAATTCATGTCCTCAAGGAATTTTCATTTTAGTGGTTGTCAATGGGAAAGTAAATACATATTTATAATAGTGTGAGAACTTCGTGATGTGAACACATGGGGAGAGTTCAGTACCTCATTTATGAGGAAAAGAGGTTTTCCCAGTGGAGGTTTTGTTTAGGTTGAGCTCTGAAGAATGTTTTTATATTTTAGATAGTTGAGGAGGATTAGAGGAGTCTGGGACAAAAGGAACATCTCAGGTAGAGAGAGTGAGTGGTTCAGTGATGATTAAAGCAAGGTTAGTAGTTTGTTATGGCTGTTGCTGCCACTTTCCATGTGATAATAGCTTTGGCAAAATAACAGAGGGAATTAGTAAACTGGAGTATAGTAGTATATTGTGGATTCTAAGAAGGGAATTGACATAATCAAGCTTACATTTTACAAAGATCTTAATGTATTATGGAGAATGAATTGACATGGGGCTAGGCAGAGGTCACTGAGACCCATTAAGAAGCTTTGCAGTCATCAGGGAGAGAAAAGATGATGGCCTAAAATAAGACATAGCTGTGAAGATAGAAAGAAGTGGTTAAATCCTTAAGTGATAATTAAGGACGTTGGATAGCCAAGACCTTGGGGTTGATTACATTTGTTTACATTTGGTAGCAAAGGAAAGGGGCATGTGTCAAGGATGATGCCTAGTTTTTTTTCAGGCATGCCATTCAAAATGCATATTTCCTAGAATTATTTAATTTAAAGAATCACTTGGAAACATAATAAAGCAAAACCTAACCAACCTTTACTTCCTCCCTCCCATTCTCCCTCTCCCGCTTTCTCCCCTGCCCTGTTCTCCCCCACTTCCTCCCTTTCTTTCTTTTTCTTATTTCTTTCTTATTTCTTCTTGATTCCATAATGCAAATAACTCAGAAAACTGGGAAATTTTCCCTAAGTTTGTGACGAAGTCAGTTAATAGCAAAACCTACCCTGAGATGAAGCTGTTTATAGTCTTTGTTTATCCCACTTTGTGTGGACATTCATATGTTTCTTTCAGAATTATTAATATGTATGATGATGAGATGCTTCTTCAAGCCTTGCTGTCAGTGTTTTATGACATACACTATATGTACCTTATTACCTTTCTTAAAATCCAAAATACTGTAATGAAGCATGTCTAACCCCAATGGTTTCAGATAATGAATTATGGACTTGTACTTTGAATCTGAGCATTTTTGTTCTTTTATATTGTAGCATTATTTTCTAATAAGAACCATGATGTGACAATGTAGCCATGGGGGAAAAATTAAGTAGATGTGTATAATATAGTATAAATATACTTGGCTCCAAGATAGATTGCCAAGTTCAGGTACAAAACAGTGTGTATAGTATGCTTCTGTTTGGGTTAAAAAGACGAAGAAGAAGAAGAGAAACACACACACAGCAGCATGCATATACATGCATAGATTATCTTTGGAAGGACAAACAAATAACTAATATCAGTGATTGAGAACTGGGAGTCACTGATGGGAAGAAGATTTAATTTTATTGTAACCTGTGTACATACACATAAATACATATTACACTGTCAGATGTCTCACTATATGTATTATTCTTTTTGTTTAAATTGCACAAATGGTTATATGAGAATTTCCTTGTGAAAACTTAAACATTCATCTGACTTCCAGCTCCAACAGATACATTAATTTTATAATAATAAAGGTAAAAATAATTATTTAAGTAGCTATTGGCCTTCTCTGACACCTTGTTACAATTTATTTCTGTCACTTTTCATTAGGACTGCATCCAGAGAATGTTTCAGAAATCCTTAAATTTTTAAATGTTGAATATATAGCATTGCCAGAAGCAGAAAGCAGAAGAGAGAATGGCTAAAGATGAGTACTAATCAGTAGACAGTGGAATTTATTCCCAGTATGCCAGACTGGGCAGTGAGAGCAAAGGTTGGAAGCCATGAGTATAGTTTTCAAGCAGTAGAGCCAATGGGAAAAGATAGGGAAGTTTGAAAAGATTGTATAGCAAGACAAAGGAAACAGAAGTAAGTAGATTTTTGGCAAAAAAAAAAAAAAAAAAAAAAAGACAAAATAAAGAGAAAAGAAATAAAATTGGGGCCCCTTTAGAGAAAGAAAGAGGTATGGGGAAAAGATTAAACATTATGAATGCAGTACTGTTGTTGGATGTTTCATAATTATTTTCTGCAATGTGGTAGAAGTATAATTTTATGTTTAAACAAATAAGGCGTGATGTTAATGATGGAATTCAAATACTGCTTGTTGGAGTGAGAAAAGTCAAAGTCCATTTGTCACTAATAAATTAGCATTGACCAAAATCAGGAAAAATATCTCACTATTGCCATATTTCACCAAATGTGTATTTAAATTATCTTTGCTACTTGCACAGTTATTTGTATTTTTAGTTTCATCAGCACTCTTTTTTAAAGTGAAAAGCAAGAAATTAAATACTTAAAATATATTGTGATATTTGATGTTTGTGTTTCCATTGGTGATTTTTTTGCTTTTAAATATTACAGTAGTCCTAGGTTCTGATTTGTAGTGGGCACTAAGTTGATAAAATTAATGGTAGGAAAAAATTTAAGATTGATTTATTTAACTATGTACTCACAAACATTCTTTTTGTGGCTATTTTTTTATATAAAAATGCACCTATTGATGGATGGATATTTGATAAAACAAATGTAGTAAAATGTCAATTGTAGACTCTAGATGGTGGATAGAATCTGTATGTTTGAACATTTTCATAATAAACATTGAAAAAACATAAACTCTAATGAAAAAGCTAATGTAAAATAAAGATAGTGTGCAAATAGTAAAATAACACATTTGATTTCTTTTTTGTTCTCCACTGACTTTGAGAAGTCTGAAACATTTTTTCTACTAGACGATTTTAGCGGTAGTACTATTAGATATAAATAAATTATCTGTTCCATAAGGAAATTGTTTTGCCCTTAAAAACAATGTTATTGTGAACATTAGGAAAGATATATGAAAAAATTATAAAGGTTTGTAAAATATTTTTGAGGTAAACATAAATTATAGCAGACAAGGGTTTAACAACTATTTTAAACTTTTATTCTTCTATTTTAGGGAATCTGGAAGCATCAAAGCTGGATTAGAACATCTGGTAAGTTCTAATTTTCTCTTGAACATTTGCATCATCTTTGATATCTGCATTCTAAATGAACACTTTTGAATGAGCTTTGAATACCTTGTATTGAGAAAGTCAACCATTTCCCAAAGGGTCAGCTTACTGTTATTACGTGAAGGCACTTACATTTTCATTTATCTTATCATTTCAAGGGAATTAAATTTTTTTTTAAATTACATTTTTTTCTGATGTAGAGATGAAATAAAATGGATGACAATCCTTGGATTGATGATTGCTTTAATTATAAAGAAAAGTGTTTGGTGTAGAATTTTTGGCAAATCTTGATCTGACAAAAACAAGCTTGTGTTTTAAGAAAAACACAATCAAATATTGCATGCATAAATATGGTATGTTTTAGCAATTTAACTGCTTTGAAAGAAGTGCACAGCTTTGTTTTTCCTGATGTCTTTGCTTTATGAATAATGCATTGGTTTAAACTACATTCAGTTTTAGAATATAAAATAATTGAGATGCAAAATTTTTGGTTTAAGTAAACATTTTTAAAACAAGTAAAATTCCAACTGACTTAACATTAAAATCTGTCAATTGATCAGAAAATTGGAAAAACTGTTGTATTATACCAGGTCCAAAATTCATTGAGCTCACCACATTGAGTGTTCATTACATTAAGTAGTTCATTTAAACAGAGCATTATAAAGTCATGCTCTGGTTTCTGTTCAAATCCAAACATTGAATAATTAATGATAGAAATTCTTTTGTAAATACAATCTAAGTACTTTTTTAATGCAAGACTTCATTCATATATCATATTGTAGCTTTGTTAACTATTAATGTGCTTTTGTTCTGCTCCCACAAAGCAAACAGTAGCAAGAGGCAGCTTCATTTTTATTTATAGTAGTTTTAGAGTTAGAAAGGATTTTTGGTTTTTCTTTCAATAGCTAAAGGAAACTGAGGAAACCTAGACTTTTTAAAAATGATAAAATCATCCTAAAAATTACAGATTATTAAAAGCAGAATATAATAAACCAGTTAGAAAAATTGAAGTAGATTTATTTGTCCAGAGTAGAAGTAATTAAATAATATTGTTATTCTCATTATTAAAAATTATTTCTTGAATCCCTGTTTATCACTTCATAGAGGCACATGATATTTAAGACATACATATGGACATCAGAATAAAAATATTAATCTAAGATATCTATGCCAGTATCAATTGGCAGCTTATAACAAGGAAGAACAGCTAACATAGTTCCAAAATGAGCTCTCTTTTATACTTCTTTTGTAAATTACTATTTAATAAAAAGACTGTATATTTTCTTGGTTCATATTCATCAGTAGATGATTTAGATTCTTTTTTTTGTTTAAATTCCATATTTTTTTAATACTCACTAGTATGAACTTACATTCAGTGACAATTTCATGCATTTATACTCTACTTATAATCCTATGCAGCAGTGGTTTTCTAACTGCCTTGGGCTGCCACTAAGTCTCCCTAAAACAGGTGTCACTCCAGACTTCCACTGCCCACTTTAGCCAGAATAGTTCCCACTTTCAGTTATTTTGTATACTTTTAAACTTTTAAAATAAGATTTCATCTGAACAAAGAATTCTTCAGCTAAAAGTGTTTAAAAACCTTTTCCATTTTTGACTCTGAGTTATATTTCATTTTATCTGGGTCATATACATCAAATGTATTTCAAAGATAAGGCATTTTAGGGATGAGAGAGCCATGATTAGTACAACAGGTAGTGGAAGTAGGTGATTTTAATGCATTTTACTTGTCATTCAAATTCTGTAACTTGACATTGTAAAATTGACCCACTGACTGTGAACTATTAATAATAATATGAATACATGAATACATATTATCACATATATACACATATATATTGCTTTGTACACTAATAATATTCAGTAAAGTCAGTGATATTCTTTATAACTGCCTAAGAAGGAAGTGAACTTAAGAATTCATTGGTTGAGCACAAAGAAACCTGTCTGTCTAGCAACTGTGGGCCCCTTAGGTTTGGTCTCTCCACTTTCCAGCTGAACAGATACTTATAACCCTTGTCTTCTAGCACATGTACCCTTTCTTTGAATTGTCTGCATACCAAATACAATTAAAGTATAGATTCTAATAGATTGATTTTAAAAAATATATGGTGTTGGGCTTCCCTGGTGGCGCAGTGGTTGAGAGTCCGCCTGCCGATGCAGGGGACACGGGTTCGTGCCCGGGTCCAGGAAGATCCCACATGCCGCGGAGCAGCTAGGCCCGTGAGCCATGGCCCCTGAGCCTGCGCATCCAGAGCCTGTGCTCCGCAACGGGAGAGGCCACAGCAGTGAGAGGCCCGCATAGCGCAAAAAAAAAAAAAAAAAAGAATATATATATATATATATATATATATATATATGGTGTAACATTAAAATGAGAAGAACATCCCACACATTTGGAGTTAATTTCTTCTTTATGTACCCTTCTTGTCTTTTCAAATTTATCTGGATTATCATAGAAAATTAGCATTGTTCTAAGAGAAGGTGAAAGCCAGTATAAGTTTAAATGAGTTAAGAAAAATGGCATGCAGTATATTTGTCACAAGAACACATATATGGTTGCACTGTCTTTGTACTCTATTTATGGGCTCTTCTTGGTATATATAGTTATCTGTAACAAGTGTGGGTGTATGGAGAAAAGAATAAGATAGGTGGACTCTGTTTCCCTGGAACCTCTTCAAGGGCCAATTCATTTATTTGTCACAATCTCTCAAGCCCTTGATTCAGTCTTTATTCTATCATTCTTTTCTATTTTGCCAACTTTTCCTGGAAACTGTCCAGCATGTCATTCTTAGCTTAAATTTCTTATAGTTTACTCCCCAATACCGTTTTATTTTTCTTCTCACAAACTTGTGTACTACCCATAAAGTCTATGTCTGTTTAAAATTCTAGACAGAACTTTTGAAGGTTGGTGCCCTGACATCCATTGATGATTCTTGCCTGATGATTGCAAAATTGAGATTTTTCCAGCTCTACCACGCCCCCTATATTTAGCAGCCAGCATTCCACTCTAAGGAAAAGCCCATCCTTCTTTCTTATTTTCTTTACTTATTGTGAGCAAAGACTCATGACTAGGTTATTATCAGTTACTTTTCTTATTGGTTTTGACACTCAGATTGTCACAGATTTGTCCAGAGAATCTTCTTTAAAGATGGTTTCTGGGTCCTTTCAACATACCCCCCCCTTTTTTTTTTTTAAGCACGTCCTCATTTTCTGATACAACAAGATGTTTCAGGCTTATCTTATACCTTCCCTGTCCCACTCCCAGAATCAGCCGTTTCTTCAAATTACCCTATTCCATTTTAGAGGAAAATGGTATTTTAGGAATCAAGGTCTGGACATGTGATATGCTTATTGTCTCTAGGATTTCATTACTTCTAGGACCTTTCAGTGCTAGATTAGATAGTTAAATAGAGGTAGGTAGGTAAGTAGATAAATATTTTTAAGAACGTGTGAGTCATACTGATACCTCCAATTTCAATCCAAACCACAGAATTCTTCCTTGTCCTCCTCCATTTCATATTTGTATTTCCCTTTATGTAAAGGGAGAACCTGGACTCCTAACAACACTAATACATTTACCCATTTGCTCAATCATATAATATACATAAAATAGTTCCAGTACAACTATATATTTTGAAAATAAATAAAAGATTTCAAGATTTATTTGTAGTTCTTTTTCCCCTTGAGTGTAGTTTATTCCTTTGAAATATAGTGGTGTTCATTTGTTTCCATTTGCATTGAATTTTAGGTGCCTTTGTTCCCATTCTTATAGATTTAATTATGTTTGAATATCTATAATGTTAACATGCTTCCAGAAGTTAAAATATGATACACAGTAGTATCGTCAGAGAAGTGTCACTCCCTTCCTTTCTAGCTATTCTCTATTCCTTGTAGGTAGCATATTTTATTAACTTCTTGTTTATCCTTCCTGTGCTTTTTGTAAGATTATGTGTATATATATGTATATGCATATGTGTATGTATTCCTATTTCCTGTTTCTTAATAAAAAGCATATTGTAAGGAATTCCCTGGAGGTACAATGGTTAGGAGTCTGTGCTTCCACTCCCAGGGGCCCGGGTTTGAACCCTGGTTGGGGAACTAAGATCCTGCAAGCCTTGCAGCACAGCCAAAAAATAAACAAATAAATATTTTTTTAAAGCATATTGTGTATACTTTTTTCTATTTTGCTGTTTTCACTTATCAGTATATTCTGTAAATCACTCCATAATTACTGTTTGTATCATTATATTTACTATGTTTCTTTCTCTATTTAGCTGTGTCTCCTTTATTAAGATTTTAGCCCAACTTGCATGCCTGCTACACTTTCATAGATGCTGACAGAAGACACAAGATTCCCTGCGTCAGAGACAAAGCATTTTCTTACTAACAGCACAAAAAGTAGCACGTACTTAATGGTTGTATAGGTTCCTCTTGACCCCCAAGTCTCATGGGGTGATGCTGCATACCCAGTGGGTTTGTGTCATCGCTGAGGGGCTCCAGATTTAGGAGTTTTTTAAGAAGCTGTTAGAAAATCTGCCCAAACTTTGCCCAAGAGAAAGATATTACCTTTATTATCCTAGTTAGGTAACAAACATACCTTCTGGCCCAGGGGGAGATTCTGTCTCTATCTTGCTGTTTGGTATACTGTTTGCTATACCAAACATCTTTGAAAAGATAGTTTTGAACAAAGGCTGATGGCTAATATAAGATGTACAGAATGTTATGGAGAATTGTCTCTGAAGAGCTATTGTAATTATGATGATGAAACTTAGGAAGGTTTGCATTTTTGTTCTAGTGGTTACCTTTGTATTTATACCTTTTATAATGGTTTTAATCCCCCTTGTTCCTGTTTAACCTTATAGATGACATCCTTTGACTCCCACCTGTTACCTTCATTATAGACAATGCTCCTGTTTTATTTTCCCTTTCTTCCTTTTCCTCCCATTTCTTCTTGCTGTGTTTTTGCTACTTTGTTAGAATATAAAATGTTTGCATACTGTTCTTCCACCCATGCTTACGTTGTTTTAGAATCACCTTTAAAATTAAATATATTAAATATTTGCCATCAGTTTGTTTGCTGATATTTCCCCATTTATCTCCTGTTTGTATAAAACTCATCCACTAGTATATTCCTCAGGAAAGACTCCTATGTACATTATTCTCCAAGATCGTGTACATTCCAAGCTGTTTTTCTGGAGTCTTGCCACTTGAATGACAGCTTGACTGGACATAAAACCCTTCGCTTATAGTTTTTTCCTTGACTTTCTTGAGATATTATTCTTCTCTTGATGTCTCTGGTACCAGCCTTATTTTTTTACCCTTATGAATAATTAGATTTTTTTGCCTTGAGACATTACCATTTTTCATTGATCTTGCTTTTACTAGGATAATTCTCAAAGTTGATTGTTTCTGGCTAATTTTTCTGGGCAATTTCATATGCAGACTTAAGTTTTCTCATGTCCAGAAATAATTTTCATGGATTATAGAATTAAATATTAGTCCGTTCCATTGTTTTATTTTCTTCTTTAGTGACTCCAATATATAATCTTTCTTTGCTTATCTTCTATTTCGGTCCCTTTCTCTCTGACTCTTTTTACTATTTTACTTTGTCTTTATTCTCTGAATCATTTTTCTGCTTTTATTCAGTATTTCTTATTAAATTTTCATTCAAATTTATTCTTCTTTGTGTACCTTATAATGTATTTTCCATACCTGAAATATTTTTCCTTCCATTTCTGTTTTTATTTTTTGAATGCCTGATTCTAGGTTTTCTTTTTGTTGTTTGTCCAAATAAGTCTTGTGCTTTGTAGTTGGTTTTAGGGGAAGAATTTTCATCTACTGAAATGTTTTAATTTGCATTTTCTAGTTACTTCTTATAGTAGCTTTATATGGGGGTGATTTGATTTCTTTCTTTTCCTTTCTTCCCTTCCTCCCTCTCTCCCTCCCTTCCTTCCTTTCTTCCTTCGTTTTAGAAATCCTAGACATTTTGTAGACAGGGTTCCTAGTTTAAGGGTGCCTTCTTCTGCAGTACATCGAAGCGTAATTTCTCTAGCAGATGATGATGGGGGTGGCAGGGATGAAGGGGTTGGCATGTCTTGTTTCTCTTTAGCAGTTTGTTTCTTACTACTTTCTATCTTGTCACTGACATGTATTCTGTTTACCTGATTTTCTCCCAGAAGCAGCTTCCTGAGGCTGCCTCTTCTGGTCCCACTCCTTTTCAAGCCCCTTCCCTCTAGCTGGTGCTATGGTAACACCAAATCCTAGGCCTGTGTTCACTATTTTGGCATTTTAGTGTTGCACTTTGTTTTTCTGTAGATGATTTTTGTTTGTACTTCCAGTTATGTATTAAACTTACAGCCATTATCAGGGGTGGCACAGGGTGGGGTGTCTTTGAAAAGTTTTGCCTCAAATGAGAAATTCATAATGAAAAATGTCGGAAATCAATGTTGAATAGACCTTGAATCCTCAGGAGTCCTCCTACAGAAGTCCTGCCAAATGGTCAGCAGAATTGAATACAAAACATCTCAGAGTTCAGTGTCCATATCTATTTAAGCTTAGAGAAAATGAGTGGAAACATTGCTTATAATGTTGTGCTTAGATTTTATAATGAACTTAAGGAAATAGTATTTTTTATTTGATGACGAATCATATACAAATTAAAGACCTTCTGATGTGACTCCAGTGTATGTCTGTTAACACAGCAGGGTTGAAGGAATGGAGGTGGGTGGTTATTAGATGGTGATGTTGCTCCTGACTTTTTTTTATTAAAGATGCCCTAGGGTGTGGAAAATTGACTCTTAAGTTCTCTGTATATCAAAGGTAGCTGACTCCATATTTTTCTACCATCCTATGTTTTTAAATTCTGGATAATATAGTGAGTAGTAACCCTTATTGAACTATGTAATAGGGGGTTAAAAGATTAACTTTTTAGAGTGTTTTTAATACAGTCAAGTAGGTGACATTAATGTGCATTTTTATTGTTACAATTATAAAAGTGTACAGGAGATAGAACCTTGCCATTTGATTATAATATAGCTATGATTGTTTTATTAGCAATCTATAAAAATAATGCTATCCTTTCCTCTTGGGAGAGGGATTGAGATCTGAATATATTAGGTTGAGCTATATGAAAAGTTGTCACTTTTTTTAGGTCAAAATAGTTTTGTGGGTTGTTTCTGGCTTGAAAGGACTGCTGTGCCATGCCCTTTAGCAGGGAATGAAGTGAATTATCCTGATCAGTATGATATTTCTAAACTTCCCTTGTTCTCTTTTCTGAAAAGTCAAATAACTGGAGGTGGGTTTGGGTGGGGGGACATGTTCTAGGTCAGTGCTTCACCATCTTTAATGTGCATATGAACCTCCTGGGGATATTGTTTAAACTCTGGGTCTGGAGTGGGACTTGAGATTCTACATTTAGCAAGCTACCAAGTGAGGCTAATGCCGCTGGTTCACCAGAAAGAAAAGTACATTGAAAGGCATTGACTTGAAAGACGTGTCCGATGAACAAGGCCCTCTGAATCTGATGAAAAATCTAGATGTTCCCCCGTATACTCATTGAGTATGATTCTGCAACCTATGAATGATTAGTTGGGCATTCATAAACCCAGAGAGACAGACACTCCACAGGTTTATACAGGGTGAACATTTTCATCATCTTACTCTGTGAGAGTAGCAAAGGGCTAATTTTTTTTTCTTTATTTGGGTTCTGGATATTAAGTTGTATATTTCAGGGCTGGAGCTGGACACTAGGACTAATAATACCTTGTTCAGCTTGAGGTGGAAAGTTAAACAAGTGATGATAAATCTTTTAGTAAAATGGGTTACAAGTATTTACAACTTTAAGTGGGATTTGCTTTCTATTAATAGTTGAATAGCCAAAGAACTCTGGAGCCATACCTGTGGGATTTTTCTCCCCACAGAGGTCTCATTTATGTTTCTTATATTGTATAACATTTGAGAGTGAT
The DNA here is from genome assembly GCF_025265405.1 of Mesoplodon densirostris. NCBI lineage: Eukaryota > Metazoa > Chordata > Mammalia > Artiodactyla > Ziphiidae > Mesoplodon > Mesoplodon densirostris. The sequence continues at coordinate 82,948,320 of NC_082665.1, forward strand.
GACCTACTTGTCCTTGTGGTCAGGCAACACAGTCTGACCATTTTAAATGTTGAAAAGCAACTGTCATTAATAGCTTGTTTAGCCCATCAGTGGTTTGTAGAATATAGTCGCTGCTTGCCAGAAATGTAGGCGGGCTCTTGCTATTACATGCTCATCAATAATACTACATTCTAATAAAAGCCCTTTTCTCTCTGTTTTAGGCTATTTTGTGTAGAACTCGCAAATAAAACGGCTGTATTTCAGTTCACAGACTAAAGATTTTATTTAATGCAAGCGTAAATACAGTTTATGTATTATTGTTATACTTTTGAGGATGCATGCAGAGGTTTTGAACCCTATTCTCAAACAGAGGTTATGAACCCTATTCTAAAGTCACTCATCCTTTGTCTGTTACGTTTTAAAATACCTGTCTTATTTTAATGTTTCACCAATGTGTTCCAAAAAAATATTTTTGACATTTGTCTAAATGAGTTTGAGAACATAGTTATCTCACAATACACTGATGTTTCTTGTACACTGTATATATTTATTAAACACTGATGAAAACTATTATCTCATATCCTATTTAGGGACTTTAATGTAATAGATCCCTCTCCTCCCAGCATTTTAATTTTTTTTTTTTTTTTTTTTTTTTACCTAAGCTGATATATATTTGAGGTTTAGGGTAAATGTGCATTTTAAAACAGACACTTTCCTTAAACTGTGATCGTGAGATAAAACAGCATGAAGTTTTTCTTCTTTCTGGAAGATGAATTCTATAAATTTTTCTCTCTTTCCTTTTAGCAAACAAGTGTGTCCTATGAATGTGTGCAAATTAAAATACCTTTAATGTGGATTAAATATTAATATCGTGTTACTGCCTTGATTTCTTAGGCAGTTTACAAGTCCTAAGTCTGGGAACCGGCTCACATTTCAGTCAGAAACAGTACCTTGTCAGTGACCCATTTCTCTGAAACATTTTGATCAGTTACAAGTTTATTAAAATTTGCTTCTGCAGTAAATGATTAATAAATATTATCTAGTCAATCAAACAGCAGGAACTTGGGCCCTTTTTCTACCCTTTCTCCCTCCCCTCTCTTCCAAAGAAAGATCTGTTGGTTGTTGTTGCTTTTTTAAGACACGGTGGTCTTGGTAGAAAATGGTGGCCAGTTAGCTTTAAAAAAAAAAAAAAAAGACAATATGTCATGTAATTTTCATGGTACTACTAATAGTCTCAGATTTATGTTTAACCTAGATAAAATTTATTTTCTGACTTTTATGCACATGTGCTTATTAAAGCTTTATAAAGTAAAACCAAATATTCTAAGTGCATTAAATACCCCCCACTTCCCATTATTCAAGAGTCTGAAAGTCAGGCCTTCTCGAAACGATGAGAGTAACTGAATATTGTATTCGGATGTTTTTTATATTCTAGTTCAGGATACCATAGGGTTTGCTTCATTGCAGAGGACCCCACAAGGTACCTGGTAGTTATTTCATGCTTTTCTCAGGATCTAAGGTCTGTAACTGCAGAGAGAGAAGTAGCAGCAGAGGTTACAGGGGTTTCTTTTTATTTCTCCCATCAAAGCATTAGGAGTTAAGATGGAGAATGCCTTTGCCACAGTGGTATCTTTGGCCACACTCACTACCATTTGTCACAGATTCATAGCATCTGTATTTAACTTTAACATACATAGTCTGTTTATTTTAGGAAGAGCACAGCATGAGGAGCTGGGAGAACATGATTTTACGGTGTGACCTCCAGCAATGCACACAACCTCTCTGTTTCACTTCTTTCATTTTTCTCCCTATTCATAGGCTGTTGAAATAGTGTGTGAAAATTTGTAGAAGCATAGACTTTCTACAAAGTGTCATTTATTTTACAGAAAAAGAAAAAAATCTTATCAGTTTCAGTTACGTAAGTAACTTCAGATTGCTAAAAACAATATCTCAATTCTAATATACTCACAGTAAGCTGTGAGAAAATTTTGTCCTTTGTCTGCTCACATCCTCTCCCCTTTAAAAAAATATTACATACTTTTAAAAGTTATAAAGTAATACATGTTTATTATAATGGGTCAAAAACTGATAGGTATATAAAGAAAAAAAATGAATATATTTTCTATCTGCCACCAATCCAGTGTTAATAGTTTAGTACCCTTCTTACTGTACCTTGCTCTATTCCCAGATGTACATATATAATTATACTTAGCTTTTTGTTTTTTTATAAAATAGACTTGTACTATGTATGATATTTTACCACTTGCGCTTTTTATTTGTTCAGTGCTGGATACAGTGTACATATCTACACACATAAATCTGGTTTTTGCTAGAAATATCAAAATATTGGAAGTTAATACTATTACCATTTTATTTAATGTATTCATAGGGGAAGTTTGAGGACTATAAAATTTGCATTTTAAGGAGTCAGTGCAGATTTAGTTTTAGTTCCACTTTTGATTACCTTGATTATAGTATATGAAAGAATGGGCTATGATGAAATTTACAGTTATCAGTAGAGGAAGGAATGGGTTACTTTATTTAAAAAAATCCTATTTGATATTTGCAAAAAACAAATAAGTAAAGATAATTAGATTAGAAAAGGAACATGTGACATCCTTATATGTGTTTCAGGTTTATTATAGACTAGTATTTTTTTAATCAAAATTTTAGCATAACCCTGTGTGACATTTATTACAATCTTCAATCTTGGTATTTATCATATACTATATTTGTTGACTCTGTCTTTTGACTGAATATTCAGCTTTGTCCTCCTTGCAAATATTGAGTACGTTTTTATTGAATTGTTATGAAATTGAAAGAAAAGTGCATTGATAATATTGTTTGGGAAAGTTATCCCAATTATTTTTTTTTAAAGGTGAGAGGGATTCAGTTTATTTTTAAAGTCCTTTGTGCCCACTGAGTGAATGGTAAAAACCAGATGCTGAAAGTTTGAGTTTACAGTAGAAATCATTAGTGACTTCTCTCCATGACCTGGATAGATATTGTTTTTTAAGTGAGCACATATGAATATTACTGCCCAGGAAAATAATTACTTTTCCATAGTAGTTGTTGTTTTTGTTTGGAAAGGTAGCAGAGTGCTGGAAAAGCACTGGGTTAGGACTGAGTGAACTGGCTCTAAGCCCTGTAGAGGATTCAGTTTGGTCCTATTTAAAGTAAGGAATATGAACCAGATGTTTTCTAAGGTTCTTTCTAGCCTAAAATACATGATTCTAGAAAGAAAAAACTTTGTATGCTTAGCATATAAAGTGTTGTATCCTTAAGTTACTACTTTAGATTACTAATTTAGTGGAGATTATCAAAATGTACTAAGCTGTGTATAATGGAGATTATCAAAATGTACTAAGCTGCGTATTGTTACACTAGAGAATCAAACAATTTTGTGTATTTAAAATTATGTATACATAAATCAATTTTATTCAAATTCATTTTTGGGTGGGAAGTCATATTAATATTACTTTATTTGTTTAAAAATTTTTAATAATATTTATG